>NC_041384.1:642744425-642745009 GCF_002162155.2 Triticum dicoccoides | reverse complement strand
TTGGGCTGGCTCATAAGCGGCAGCCGGGAGCCCCCTATTTTCTTGTTTCATTTTTCTTATTTAAATAATTCGGGATTTCAAAAACTTTCCGAAATTCCAAAAAATGTGAATTTCAGAAATGTTTGTGGAGCCCAAAAATGTCCCTAAATTCAAATTATGTTCACGAATTTTAAATATTTTCATGATTTAAAAAACTGTTTGTGAATTTCGGTATTGATGAGCATTTTTTATCAGATGAACAAATTTTGAATTAGACATACATTTTTTGAAATTTATGAACAACTTCTCAATCCGAGAACATTTTCCGGCAAAATCGGATGAAATTTTTAGAAAAATGGATGAACATTTTTAGAAATTATGGTGAACAAATCTTCAATATGATGAACAAATTTTGAATTTCATGAACATTTTTTGAATTCAGTGACCAAAAAAATGTTCATGATTTCAAAAAAAATCTCAAAAACGAGGAAAAAAGAAGAAAAAGCGGAAATGAAGAAGGAAATAAAATTTTAAAAGGAAAAGAAACTAAAACGAAATCACAAAGCAAAAAAAACATAAAAATGTAAAAGGAGAAAAACCGAAGA
>NC_041384.1:642741331-642744257 GCF_002162155.2 Triticum dicoccoides | reverse complement strand
ACCGTCCCAAAAACAGACATGAACTACCTGGGCCGGCCCACATATACGCAATGCGGAGTTGGGGCGAGGGGGGGGGGCTCAAAAGAGTTGAGACAGAGTAGAAGCTTTGAAGTTATGTTCTTAAATGGGGGGTCGCTTCGCAGCGACCTATGTGCCATATAGGAACCAACTTATTTGGCGACTTACACGCGCAATAGAATCTGCCAGCAGGGAGCACCTATCTGACATGCGTCGCACAGAGGGTCCACCTACTCAGCCGGCCCAGTAGCGAGTGGTACTATAGCACAAATAATGAAAATTCCCACGCAAAAAAATAGTCTACGTGCGAGTGTGAGGTATCGAACACAATGAGATGTGGTGTCTAATAGGCAGCACGAAAACATAAGAACTATTAGCAGTGACATAATCTAAACCTTTTTAAAATTTTCAAACACGGTTAGTTCTTGAAAAAAGTGAAATATTTTTTGGAAATCTTTTGAAATTATGAACAACTTTTGAAAAATAGAAACTTTGAAAAAATTGAAGAAAATATAAAAACATATACTTTTAAAAAATATGACCATTTATTGAAAAAGGAACCTTTGTAAATTATATAAACATTTTTTTATAGTTTTTGAACAGTTTTTGAGAATTGTCAGTATCTTTTTTATAGTTTGAACGCTTTTTTAGAAACACGGATTTTTTTTTTAAATTCTGAAGATTTTTTAATACATTTTGAAATTGTGAACATATTTTGGAAACATGAACTATTTGTTTTTGAGAATTCAAAAACTGTTTGAGAAAGAAATATTTTTGGAATTCCAAACAAGTTTTGAATATATTGAACATCCTTTGAAATTCGCGTTTTAAAAAAAAGGAGAAACCAGGAAAAAAGAACAAAACAAAAGGAAAACGCTAAAAACCGAACAAACAAAAATTAAAAAAAGAAGAAAAACAGAAAATCAAATCCCAAAACCCGGTAAAACCAGAATCCACACTTTGTTGCTAAATGGGTCGTCCCATATCTCGGTTGCTTGCGCGAGCAGCGCACTGTTGCCGGATAATACGACAAATAGGAATTTTCGCAAGAGCATGCATATTGCTCGGTCACATTTGGCGATATCTTGGTCTAAATAAAAATAAATAATGGCAATCTCTTCTTTCTTTTCTTTTGAGGTTGGCGATTTCCTTTTGTTACAAGGTTTGTTCCTGGACTTGTTCAGATACAAGCTACAAGCTCTTCACGTTAGATGTTGTCTGCTCCAAGAACTAGAACTCAGGAGAAGTGGACCCACCCTTCAAAAGGACATGTCAATTTCAATGTCGGTGCAGGTATCTCTCAGATGATAACTTGGTTGCAGCATTGGTCGTGTATCATGATCGAAATGGAGTATTGGGGTCGTTGGCGATCTCCAGTCAGGGTTTATCTGATCCATTGTTTGTGGGGGTGGCTTATATTATCCTGCATCATTGGAATCCATCGCTTGTCGTGAAGCTCTCTTTCTATTGATGAAGATCTTGGCATCCAAAACCTTTTCGTGGTGTCGGATATCAAGGAAATAATCAAACATATTCATGAAGGAGAAGGAGGGAGCTATGGATGAGTTATCAAGGAGATCCGAACTTGGATGAATTCTCTCATTTCATGGGAATTTTTCATGAGAATAGAAGCTCACAATCTGGCTAGGCATTCGTTATCTTAATATTAGGCCTGTCATGTATGGTTGGGGCATCCGTATGATCCCATGTTAACACTCCTATTGAGTAATAAATCCTGGCCAATTGTTCTCAAAAGTTGGCGATATCTTTGATAATCCTAAAGTACAAAGAATTGTCATAGCACTTTGCAATGATAGAAATAGTAAGTATGGAGTGTCGAGCCCAACAGGTGCAAAAGGTAAGATCAATATTCACTCAGGTCCTATCTACAATTGATACAACCCTACGTACACCGAACGTTTGCTTTATCTAGAAACAAGAAATAAAACTAGGTTGCACACATAAAGAGTAACTTTTGCAAGATAACAAAGAACTTAAACATAAAAATAGGTGCTGCCTAAGTAAAGATACAATATATTACAATAGTATAATACAAATAGTGAGTGTGAAATAATGGTGATGCCGCTTACGAGCCACGCAACAGAGGACACGTCCATCAGGCCGCTGGTGCCGCCGTCGCCGTGGAGATCGATGCATGTCTTCTGCCGTCGTGTCTGGGAAGTGGAGGATGGAGGCGGTGTTGGGGAACGCAGTAATTTCAAACAAGTTCCTACACACACGCAAGATCTATCATGGTGATGCATAGCAATGAGAAGGGAAGAGTGTTGTCCACGTACCCTCATAGACCGTAAGCGGAAGCGTTATGACAACGCGGTTGATGTAGTCGTACTTCTTCACGATCCGACGGATCCTAGTATCGAAAGTACGGCACCTCTGCGATCTGCACACGTTCCGCTCGATGACGTCCCACGAACTCTCGATCCAGCTGAGTGTCGAGGAAGAGCTTCGTCAGCACGACGGTGTGATGACGGTGATGATGAAGCTACCGGCGCACGGCTTCGCCTAAGCACTACGACGATATGACCGAGGTGGATTATGGTGGAGGGGGGCACCGCACACGGCTAAAAGCAATCAACTTGTGTGTTCTAGGGTGCCCCCTGCCCCCGTATATAAAGGAGCAAGGGGGAAGCCGGCCGGCCCTAGTGGCGCGCCAAGGGAGGAGGAATCCTCCTCCTAGTAGGAGTAGGATTCCTCCTTTCCTATTCCTACTAGGAAGAGAAGGGGAAAGAAGGAAAGGAGAGGAAGAGGAGAAGGAAAGGGGGGGGGCGCACCCCCCTCCCTAGTCCAATTGGGACTCCCTATAGGAAGGGGGCGCGACTGCCCCTTGTGGGATGCCTCCCCTCTTTCCTATGGCCCATGTAGGCCCAATCTTTCCCCGGGGGCGGGG
>NC_041384.1:642731976-642741183 GCF_002162155.2 Triticum dicoccoides | reverse complement strand
TAACACTTCGGCACTCCAGTTTTCTCCGAAATCACCCGGAACGCTTCCGATGTCCGAATATAGTCGTCCAATATATCAATGTTTATGTCTCGACCATTTTGAGACTCCTCGACAAGTCCGTGATCATATCCGGGAGTCCTAACTACCTTCGGTACATCAAAACATATAAACTCATAATATCGATCGTCACCGAATGTTAAGCGTGCGGACCCTACGGGTTCGAGAACTATGTAGACATGACCGAGACACATCTCCGGTCAATAACCAATAGCGGAACCTGGATGTTCATATTGGCTCCCACATATTCTACGAAGATCTTTATCGGTCAAATGGCATAACAACATACGTTATTCCCTTTGTCATCGGTATGTTACTTGCCCGAGATTCTATCGTCGGTATCTCAATACCTAGTTCAATCTCGTTACCGGCAAGTCTCTTTACTTGTTCCGTAATGCATCTTCCCATAACTAACTCATTAGTCACATTGCTTGCAAGGCTTATAGTGATGTGCATTACCAAGAGGGCCCAGAGATACCTCTCTGAAACTCGGAGTGACAAATCCTAATCTCGATCTATGCCAACTCAACAAACGCCATCGGAGACACCTGTAGAGCATCTTTATAGTCACCCAGTTATGTTGTGACGTTTGATAGCACATTAAGTGTTCCTCTGGTATTCGGGAGTTGCATGATCTCATAGTCATAGAAACATGTATAACTTATGGAGAAAGCAATAGCAATAAACTAAACGATCATCGTGCTAAGCTAATGGATGGGTCAAGTCAATCACATCATTCTCTAATGATGTGATCCCATTAATCAAATGACAACTCATGTCTATGGTTAGGAAACATAACCATCATTGATTCAACGAGCTAGTCAAGTGGAGGCATACTAGTGACACTATGTTTGTCTATGTATTCACACATGTGCTAAGTTTCCGGATAATTCAATTCTAGCATGAATAATAAACATTTATCATGATATAAGGAAATATAAATAACAACTTTATTATTGCCTCTAGGGCATATTTCCTTCAGTCTCCCACTTGCACTAGAGTCAATAATCTAGATTACATTGTAATGATTCTAACACCCATGGAGTCTTGGTGCTGATCATATTTTGCTCGTGAGAGAGGCTTAGTCAACGGGTCTGCAACATTTAGATCCGTATGTATCTTGCAAATCTCTATGTCTCCCTCCTTGACTTGATCGCAGATGGAATTGAAGCGTCTCTTGATGTGCTTGGTTCTCTTGTGAAATCTGGATTCCTTTGCCAAGGCAATTGCACTAGTATTGTCACAAAAGATTTTCATTGGATCCGATGCACTAGGTATTACACCTAGATCAGATATGAACTACTTCATCCAGACTCCTTCATTTGTTGCTTCCGAAGCAGCTATGTACTCCGCTTCACACGTAGATCCCATCACGACGCTCTTCTTGGAACTGCACCAACTGACAGCTCCACCATTTAATAAAAATATGTATCCGGTTTGTGACTTAGAGTCATCCGGATCAGTGTCAAAGCTTGCATCGACATAATCGTTTACGACGAGCACTTTGTCACCTCCATAAACGAGAAACATATCCTTAGTCCTTTTCAAGTATTTCAGGATGTTCTTGACCGCTCTCCGGTGATCCACTCCTGGATTACTTTGGTACCTCCCTGCTAAACTAATAGCAAGGCACACATCAGGTCTGGTACACAGCATTGCATACATGATAGAACCTATGGCTGAAGCATAGGGAATGACTTTAATTTTCTCTCTATCTTCTGCAGTGGTCGGGCATTGCGTCTGACTCGACTTCACACCTTGTAACACAGGCAAGAACCCTTTCTTTGCTTGATCCATTGTGAACTTCTTCAAAACTTTATCAAGGTACGTGCTTTGTGAAAGTCCAATTAAGCATCTTGATCTATCTCTATAGATCTTAATGCCCAATATATAAGCAGCTTCACCGAGGTCTTTCATTGAAAAATTCTTATTCAAGTATCCTTTTATGCTATTCATAAATTCAGTATCATTTCCGATCAACAATATGTCATCTACATATAATATCAAAAATGCTACAGAGCTCCCACTCACTTTCTTGTAAATGCAGGCTTCTCCAAAAGTTTCTCTAAAACCATATGCTTTGATCACACTATCAAAGCATATATTCCAACTCCGAGAGGCTTGCACCAGTCCATAAATGGATCGCTGGAGCTTGCACGCTTTGTTAGCACCTTTTGGATCGACAAAACATTCTGGTTGCATCATATACAACTCTTCTTTAAGATATCCATTAAGGAATGCAATTTTGGCATCCATTTGCCAAATTTCATAATCATAAAATGCGGTAATTGCTAACATGATTCGGACGGACTTAAGCATCGCTACGGGTGAGAAGGTCTCATCGTAGTCAACTCCTTGAACTTGTCAAAAACCTTTTGCAACAAGTCGAGCTTTATAGACAGTAACATTACCGTCGGCGTCAGTCTTCTTCTTGAAGATCCATTTATTCTCTATGGCCTGCCGATCAACGGGCAAGTCAACCAAAGTCCACACTTTGTTCTCATACATGGATCCCATCTCAGATTTCATGGCCTCAAGCCATTTTGCGGAATCTGGGCTCATCACCGCTTCCTCATAGTTCGTAGGTTCGTCATGGTCAAGTAACATGACCTCCAGAACAGGATTACCGTACCACTCTGGTGCGGATCTTACTTTGGTTGACCTACAAGGTTCGGTAGTAACTTGATCAGAAGCTTCATGATCATCATCATTAGCTTCCTCACTTACTGGTGTAGAAATCACTGGAACTATTTTCAGTGATGAACTACTTTCCAATAAGGGAGACGGTACAATTACCTCATCAAGTTCTACTTTCCTCCCACTCACTTCTTTCGAGAGAAACTCCTTCTCTAGAAAGTATCCATTCTTAGCAACGAATATCTTGCCTTCAGATCTGTGATAGAAGGTGTACCCAACTAACTCCTTTGGGTATCCTATGAAGACACATTTCTCTGATTTGGGTTCGAGCTTATCAGGTTGAAGCTTTTTCACATAAGCATCGCAGCCCCAAACTTTAAGAAACGACAACTTGGGTTTCTTGCTAAACCACAGTTCATAAGGTGTCGTCTCAGCGGATTTTGATAGTGCCCTATTTAACGTGAATGCAGCCGTCTCTAAAGCATAACCCCCAAACGATAGTGTTAAATCAGTAAGAGACATCATAGATCGCACCATATCTAATAAAGTGCGGTTGCGATGTTCGGACACACCATTACGTTGTGGTGTTCCAGGTGGCGTGAGTTGCGAAACTATTCCGCATTGTTTCAAATGAAGACCAAACTCATAACTCAAATATCCACCTCCACGGTCAGATCATAGAAACTTAATTTTCTTGTTACGATGATTTTCCACTTCACTCTGAAATTCTTTGAACTTTTCAAATGTTTCAGACTTATGTTTCATCAAGTAGATATACCCATATCTGGTCAAATCATCTGTGAAGGTGAGAAAATAACAATATCCTCGTGATCCTCAATGTTCATTGGACCACATCCATCGGTATGTATGATTTCCAATAACTCTGTTGCTCGCTCCATTGTTCTGGAGAACGGAGTTTTAGTCATCTTGCCCATGAGGCATGGTTCACAAGTACCAAGTGATTCATAATCAAGTGATTCCAGAAGTCCATCAGAATGGAGTTTCTTCATGCGCTTTACACCAATATGACCCAAACGGCAGTGCCACAAATAAGTTGCACTATCATTATCAACTCTGCATCTTTTGGCTTCAATACTATGAACATGTGTATCACTACTATCAAGATTTAGTAAAAATAGACCACTCATCAACGGTGCATGACCATAAAAGATATTACTCATATAAATAGAACAACCATTATTCTCTGATTTAAATGAATAACCATATCGCATCAAACAAGATCCAGATATAATGTTCATGCTCAACGCTGGCACCAAATAACAATTATTTAGGTCTAAAACTAATCTCGGACGTAGATGTAGAGGTAGCGTGCCGACGGCGATCACATCGACTTTGGAACCATTTCCCACGCGCATCGTCACCTCGTCCTTAGCCAATCTTCACTTAATCCGTAGTTCCTGTTTCGAGTTGCAAATGTTAGCAACTGAACAAGTATCAAATACCCAGGCACTACTGCGAGCATTAGTAAGGTACACATCAATAACATGTATATCAAATATACCTTTCACTTTGCCATCCTTCTTCTCCGCCAAATACTTGGGGCAGTTCCGCTTCCAGTGACCAGTCCCTTTGCAATAGAAGCACTCAGTTTCAGGCTTAGGTCCAGACTTGGGTTTCTTCACTTGAGAAGCAACTGGTTTGATGTTCTTCTTGAAGTTCCCCTTCTTCCCTTTACCATTTTTCTTGAAACTAGTGGTCTTGTTGACCATCAACACTTGATGCTCCTTCTTGATTTCTACCTCCGCAGCCTTTAGCATTGCGAAGAGCTCAGGAATCGTCTTATCCATCCCTCGCATATTATAGTTCATCACGAAGCTCTTGTAGCTTGGTGGCAGTGATTGAAGAACTCTGTCAATGACACTATCATCAAGAAGATTAACTCCCAGCTGAGTCAAGTGGTTGTGGTACCCAGACATTCTGAGTATATGTTCACTGACAGAACTATTCTCCTCCATTTTGCAGCTATAGAACTTATTGGAGACTTCATATCTCTCAATCCGAGCATTTTCTTGAAATATTAACTTCAACTCCTGGAACATCTCATATGCTCCATGACGTTCAAAATGATGTTGAAGTCCCGGTTCTAAGCCGTAAAGCATGGCACACTGAACTATTGAGTAGTCATCAGCTTTGCTCTGCCAGGTGTTCACAACATCTGGCGTTGCTCCTGCAGCGGGTTTGTCACCTAGCGGTGCTTCTAGGACGTAATTCTTCTGTGCAACAATGAGGATAATCCTCAAGTTACGGACCCAGTCCTATAGTTGCTACCATTATCTTTCAACTTAGCTTTCTCTAGGAACGCATTAAAATTCAACTGAACAATAGCACGGGCCATCTATCTACAACAACATAGACATGCAAAATACTATCAGGTACTAAGTTCATGATAAATTAAGGTTCAATTAATCAAATTACTTAAGAACTCCCACTTAGATAGACATCTCTCTAATCATCTAAGTGATCACGTGATCCATATCAACTAAACCATGTCTGATCATCACGTGAGATAGAGTAGTTTTCAATGGTGAACATCACTATGTTGATCATATCTACTATATGATTCACGCTCGACCTTTCGGTCTCAGTGTTCCGAGGCCATATCTACATATGCTAGTATCGTCAAGTTTAACCCGAGTATTCTGCATGTGCAAAACTGGCTTGCACCCGTTGTATGTGAACATAGAGCTTATCACACCCGATCATCACGTGGTGTCTCGGCACGACGAACTGTAGCAATGGTGCATACTCAGGGAGAACACTTGTACCTTGAAATTTAGTGAGACATCATCTTATAATGCTACCGCCGAACTAAGCAAAATAAGATGCATAAAGGATAAACATCACATGCAATCAATGTAAGTGATATGATATGGCCATCATCATCTTGTGCCTTTGATCTCCATCTCCAAAGCACCGTCATGATCACCATCATCACCGGCTTAACACCTTGATCTTCATCGAAGCATCGTTGTCATCTCGCCAACTATTGCTACTACAACTATCACTATCGCTTAGTGATAAAGTGAAGCAATTACATGGCGATTGCATTTCATACAATAAAGCAACAACCATATGGCTCCTGCCAGTTGCCGATAACTGTGTTACAAAACATGATCATCTCATACAACAATTTATAATCACGTCTTGACCATATCACATCACAACATGCCCTACAAAAACAAGTTAGACGTCCTCTACTTTGTTGTTGCAAGTTTTACGTGGCTGCTATGGGCTGAGCAAGAATCGTTCTTACCTACGCATCAAAAACCACAACACGGTATAGTGATTGCTTTTTGATCTTCATAAAGAACCCTGTTCATTGAATCCGATTCAACTAAAGTTGGAGAAACTAACACCCACCAGCCACCTGTGTGCGAAGCACGTCGGTAGAACCAGTCTCGCGTAAGCGTACGCATAATGTCAGTCTGAGCCGCTTCATCCAACAATACCGCTGAATCATGAATCAACTAGTGATGAAAAGCAATATGTATATACCCACGCCCACAACTCCTTTGTGTTCTACTCGTGCATATAACATCTACGCATAGACCTGGCTCTGATACCACTGTAGGGAACGCAGTAATTTCAAAACATTTCCTACGCACACGCAAGATCTATCATGGTGATGCATAGCAACGAGAAGGGAAGAGTGTTGTCCACGTACCCTCGTAGACCGTAAGCGGAAGCGTTATGACAACACAGTTGATGTAGTCGTACGTCTTCATGATCCGACCGATCCTAGTATCGAAAGTACGGCACCTCCACGATGTGCACACGTTTGGCTCGGTGACGTCCTACAAACTCTCGATCCAGCTGAGTGTCGAGGGAGATCTTCATCAGCACGACGGCATGATGACGGTGATGATGAAGTTACCGGCGCAGGGCTTCGCCTAAGCACTACGACGATATGATAGAGGTGGATTATGGTGGAGGGTGGCACCACAAACGGCTAAAAGCAATCATCTTGTGTGTTCTAGGGTGCCCCCTGCCCCCGTATATAAAGGAGCAAGGGGGGAGGCCGGCCGGCCCTAGTGGCGCGCCAAGGGAGGAGGAATCCTCCTCCTAGTAGGAGTAGGATTCCTCCTTTCCTAGTCCTACTAGGAGGAGAAGGGGAAAGAAAGAAAGGAGAGGAAGAGGAGAAGGAAAGGGGGGCGCGCCCCCCTCCCTAGTCCAATTTAGACTCCCTATAGGGAGGGGGCGCGGCTGCCCCTTGTGGGCTGCCTCCGCTCTTTCCTATGGCCCATGTAGGCCCAATTTTTCCCCCGGGGGGGGGGGGGGGTTCTGGTAACCCTCCGACACTCCGGTTTTCTCCAAAATCACCAGGAACACTTCCGGTGTCTGAATATAGTCGTCCAATATAACAATCTTTATGTCTTGACCATTTCGAGACTCCTCGCCATGTCTGTGATCATATCCGGGATTCTGAACTACCTTCGGTACATCAAAACACATAAACTCATAATAGCGATCATCCCCGAACGTTAAGCGTGAGGACCCTATGGGTTCGAGAACTATGTAGACATGACCGAGACACATCTTCGGTCAATAATCAATAGCAGAACCTGGATGTTCATATTGGCTCCCACATATTCTACGAAGATCTTTATCGGTCAAACCGCATAACAACATACGTTGTTCCCTTTGTCATCGGTATGTTACTTGCCCGAGATTCGATCGTCGGTATCTCAATACCTAGTTCAATCTCATTACCGGCAAGTCTCTTTACTCGTTCTGTAATGCATCATCCCGTAACTAACTCATTAGTCACATTTCTTGCAAGGCTTATAGTGATGTGCATTACCGAGAGGGCCCAGAGATACCTCTCTAAAACTCGGAGTGACAAATCCTAATCTCGATCTATGCCAACTCAACAAACACCATCGGAGACACCTGTAGAGCATCTTTATAGTCACCCAGTTACGTTGTGACATTTGATAGCATGCTAAGTGTTCCTCCAGTATTCGGGAGTTGCATGATCTCGTAGTCATAGGAACATGTATAAGTTATGGGGAAAGCAATATCAGTAAACTAAACGATCATCGTGCTAAGATAACGGATGGGTCAAGTCAGTCACATCATTCTCTAATGATGTGATCCCATTAATCAAATGACAACTGATGTCTATGGTTAGGAAACATAACCATCATTGATTCAACGAGCTAGTCAAGTAGAGTCATACTAGTGACACTCTGTTTGTCTATGTATTCACACATGTACTAAGTTTCCGGTTAATACAATTCTAGCATAAATAATAAACATTTATCATGATATAAGGAAATATAAATAACAACTTTATTATTGCCTCTAGGGCATATTTCCTTCAGGCGGAGCATCGCCGTTTGGGTGTGCAGATTGATGGCGCCTTCCTTTCCTTGGTCGCTGGGAGGTTGAAGGAGCTGCGCGCGTGGTGGCAGGGAGGTTGAAGGAGATGCGCGGCCGGTGAAGGGGAGGCCTAGGCGGAGGAGGAGGAGCGTCGTCACCGTCGCTGGAGCGGGGGTTGGGGCTTGTGGCTGGGAGAAGGAGAACGGATTAGGTTTTGGGTTTGGGTTTGCGTGGGGAGGAGATTGAGAGATTGAGCTCGAGATGGGCTTTCGCGAGCTTGTTTGTTGCTTGGGCCCCAAATTTCATTTATTTATTTACTACCACGGGGTCCTTTTCATCCTCGTATCGATGCTTAAAGTCTGTCCGAATCATGTTGGCAATTGCCACATTTTATGAAATCTGACAAATGGATGTCAAAACTACATTCCTTAATGATTTATTAAAGAAGAGTTGTATATGATACAACCAGAAGGTTTTGTCAATCCTAAAGGTGCTAACAAAATGTGCAAGCTCCAACAATCCATCTATGGACTGGTGCAAGCATCTCGGAGTTGGAATATACGATTTGATGAGTTGATCAAAGCATATAGTTTTATAAAGACTTGCGGTGAAGTCTGTATTCACAAGAAAGTGAGTGGGAGCACTACAGGCTTTCTGATAAGTATATACACTACAAAAAAAGACACATCCGTGACATTTTGGGTCGAAAGAATTTTTTCTGTCATACATATGACACTTCTATGACGATAACTGTGACAAAACCCGGTATCATCATATATGTGGTGGGCTCCTACTTCTATGACAAAAAATCATGACAGAAAATGGGCTTTTCGTCCTGGGTGGGCCAGAGACGCAGCTGCATGACATTCTTTGGGCCATACATGACGGAAAAAAACCATGGTAGAAGCGAGGGGGAGGAAAATTTCGGGGAGTTCCCGGTTACGGTGGGAGGTCGGGGGCCGAGCGATGCGCGTTTCTCTTGTACACGTACGCGCGTGTGTGCGAGGCGTTGGCTCTAACTGAACCCGAGCGAGGCGTTGGGCTCTAACTGAACCCGAGTGATTGCACTGCAGGCTATGCATTACTGAACCCGAGCGATCGATCGATGGATGTTAACTGAACCCGATCGAGTGATTCCTTCGCTACTGCTGCTAACTGAAGCCGATCGAT
>NC_041384.1:642652126-642731641 GCF_002162155.2 Triticum dicoccoides | reverse complement strand
TGGCATTGCCTCTGGATGAACATGACCCCGTGGTGTGGTGGAGGGCTGGAAAAACAGTAGACGGTGGAGGGGTGCTTGTGGACAGGTGGTTGAACAGGACCCCGTGGTGTGGAGGGCTGGATAAATAGTAGATGGTGGAGGGGTGCCCGTGGAAGGGTGGTTGAACAGTAGCCGGTGGAGTAGCGCGTGGTGGAGGTTGGATGAACAGGAGCCCGTGGAGGCTGGAGGAGGTCGACAGTAGTCTGTGGAGGCTGGAGGAGGTCGACGGTGGAGATGAACAGTATCCCGTGGAGTCCCATTTTGCGGTACGCCACACCCCTCCCGATGAACAGGACCCCCGTTTCGACCGTAGCGCTCCAACACAAGTCCGTTTCGTCTGTTTTGTGGTACGCCACACCCCTCCCAATCAATAGGACCCCCGTTTCGATGGTAGGAGGTATGTTTCCTCCGTTTTGCGGTACGCCACACCCCTCCCGATCAACAGGACCCCGTTCCAGACGTAGGAAGTCTGTTTCCTCCGTTGTGCGGTACGCCAGGCCTCGTTTCCATCGCCTATTCCGTCCAAGCCCTCCCGATGAACACGACCATGCATTCCGTTTCGACCCAGCCGGTTGGCTCCCACGCGTTATGTTGCCTCCCGATGAACATGACGCATTCCTTTGCCTCCCCATGAACACGACGCATTCCGTTCCCTCCCCATGAACACGACGACGATGCTGCCTCCCCATGAACACGACGACGACGTTGTTTCTCCATTCCGACCCAGCCATGTACACGAGCCCTGGCCGTACGTATGCGCGAGTAGGCGTTCGAGACCCCGCCCGTATATACACATATGTGGCCGTATTTTCTTTCTTGCACCCTGGCCGTTGTACGTACGTGTACATGCTATGTGCGCGCCTCTACTACGACATGTACGCGCCTCTACTACGACACGTGCGCGCCTTTACATCCACCAGTATATATGTACGTACACGTTCGCGACCAGAATGACAACGCTACGTACGTTTCGACCAGGTAGGTACCGACTGTCAGGCACTTCCTTGCGTGTGAAGATATAGCTGGTGGGTCCCAGCAGTCAGGGGGTGAATCTTTTTTTTTTGCCTGGACGCACTTCCTTGCGTGCGAAGACGTAGCTGGTGGGTCCCAGCAGTTAGGGGGCGAATCGTTTTTTTGTCTGGACGCACTTCCTTGTGTGCGAAGATGTAGCTGGTGGGTCCCAGCAGTCAGGGGGAACGTTTTTTTTTTTGAGAAATACGGTGGCCCGTCCGGTGGGTCCTTGCTGTCAGGTGGAGAAATCATTATTTTGCGCGTAATAAGGAGGCACTTCCTTGCTGCGGCTGTTGACCTAGTTGTCAGCCTCTCCACGTACAGTCCACGTCCGATTGAAGTCGTTCCTTGACCACGTTGACCACGCCGCACCGAGAGCACCACGTCGGTGGACGACGGCGAGGACTAGGAAGGGGACGACTCGGAGCCGAGGAAGACGCAACAGTGGATGCCCACGCGAAGAGGAGTATGAGGGTTCACTGGTTCGGCTGCGGTGTGAGGCTGCTGTCGCCGTAGAATAACAGGGGGTGTGGGTGAGTAGAGGGATGGCCTGGCCAGCGGTGGGAGTAGTAGGGGCCGGTGAGGCCTCCGTGGCATCACGGCCGGCCACGGGAGGCGGGAGCACGCGGCACGACCGGCACTGGTTTGGGCGACTGGAGCAAGAAGACCAGAGGTTGAAGAAGCACTACGACTGTTGGATGAACATCGTACAGTAACAGGAGCTAGAATCGTTCATATTGACTAAGTTGACAAAGCCCTCCGTTCCCGTCAACTTGGTAGGCCCACAACTCAGCCTCCCACTATGCTGGGTTGCAGCTGGCAGGGGGAATATTCATTTTTTGTGCGTAATAAGGAGGCACTTCCTTGCGTGCGAAGATATCTGGTGGGTCCGACATGTCAGCAGGGGGCACATTATTTTCGCGAAATACAGAGGCCCTTCCGGTGGGTCCCAGATGTCAGGTGGAGGAATCATTATTTTGCACGTAATAAGGAGGCATTTCCTTGTGTGCGGCCATGGACCCAGCTGTTAGCCTCTCCACGCACAGTCTACTTCCGATGGTGTCGTTCGTTGATCAGGTTGAGCATGCCGCGCCGAGCGCATCCAAGGTGGTGGACGACGGCGAGGCCCCGGACAGCAACGAGCCGGAGATGGGAAGACGCGGGAGTAGAGTCACAGACGGAGAGGTGTACGAGGGTTAACTGCTTCTAGTGCAGTGTGGTTCGGCAGTCGGTGGAGAAGAACAGGAGGTGTGGAGGGGTGGAGGGATGGCCTGGCCAACAGTGGAGTAGCGCTTCATAGCGAAGCGTGCTAAGCAGAGTTGCTAGCAGAGGAGGCGGGAGGTGGTCCCGGCGGTGCTGGAGGAAGAAGACGAGAGATTGAAGATGGATGCCGGTCGTTGGATGTAAATCCAATGACTAACATGTCAGAATCATTTGTTTACTAAATTGATAACGACTTGCATTGGCTTCGACCTATTGGCCCACATTTCAGCCTCAAAAAATGTGGCACGTATTCAACCCAATTTTGCAGAATTTACAGTCTTTTTTTGCGCGGTAGAATTTACAGTCAATTTGATCTTTTTTTTTGAATTATAGCCATTAGCTGGGCTGGGTGAACAAATAATGTAGCATCCATGTGGCCTATTTATTTTATTTCTTAAAAAATTATAGGTCATTTACACTTTCTTGAAATACACGATTTTGTTGGGCTGATTCTAATTATAATGTTGGGTTGGGCCAGCAATGTTATCAAAAAATAAAAAGAGGCTAAGCATTTTGTTATAAATATATTTAAATAATAAGTGATATTATTACATTCGTCCTTAAATCTTACCAAGCTTTTGTACACAATCACTAGAATTTTCGTGCCAAAACAATCCAGGATTTTATTTGTTAAGAAATTATTTTTATAAGTTAATAAGATGTGGGATATTGTTTTCTTACATATGTAAGTATCTATTAAATATATGATGACAATAAAAATAATATATAATTACATATAAAATATATTTTTTTAGAAAAACAGGGAGCATCTCCCCGGTTCCATTGCTGAGAACGAAACCATAACATATTCTGATATAGCAGCCCAAAGAGCAGTTCGAAAGCAAAGGTAGAAAAGGTACAAACTAGGGGGTGGATGAACAAGTTCTCTGAATAACACAAATCACCCGAGCGGTGCCAAAGGCAGAGCGGATAGAGCACTCAAATGACACAAGGAGGGTCCAGCGAAGCCTTCATGGTCTTCAGCCAAGGGGCCGTGTCAGCCTGCGGCGACCAGTAAGCAAGCGGAGACACCAGGCTGGAAGGCGTAGCATGGTGGATGCCCCTCTTTTTCGGCGCCAGGTGCCCATCATCTTCATCAGAGATCTTGAGACGAGCCCACGGGTCCAGCCCCAGAGCAGGTCAAGCCTTGTTCAGCCACAAGTGATCGCCAATGGTTTCTGGAGGGATCTTGTTAGGGTTTCCACGAAGCTCATCAACTTGTCCTTGTCCGATCCGGAGGAGAGAATCGCCCAGTTCCTCACCATGTTCCTGATCAACCTCAAGACCTGCGGAATGGAAATCCAGGAGGTGTTACTGAAAATCATAGCATTTCTATATTTTCAGAGGCACCAAAGGACAGCTGAGCTAACAGTATTTAAAACTGAGCACTTTTTGGTAGTAATCCACAATCTGGCGACTGCTACGTCTTGAGCTTGCGTTGGTTTTCCCCGAAGAGGAAGGGATGATGCAGCAGAGTAGCTTAAGTATTTCCCTCAGTTTTTGAGAACCAAGGTATTAATCCAGTAGGAGGCCACGCTCAAGTCCCTCGTACCTGCACAAAACGATAGCTACTCGCAACCAACGCGATTAGGGGTTGTCAAGCCCTTCACGGTCACTTACGAGAGTGAGATCTGATAGATAGAATATTTTTGGTATTTTTGGTATAAAGATGCAAAGTAAAAAGTAAAGGCAAAGTAAATAGCAAAACAATATAAAAGTGATGGAGATTGATATGATGAGAATAGACCCGGGGGCCATAGGTTTCACTAGTGGCTTCTCTCAAGAGCATAAGTATTCTATGGTGGGTGAACAAATTACTGTTGAGCAATTGATAGAATTGAGCATAATTATGAGAATATCTAGGCATGATCATGTATATAGGCATCACGTCCATGACAAGTAGATCGAAACGATTCTGCATCTACTACTATTACTCCACTCATCGACCGCTATCCAGCATGCATCTAGAGTATTAAGTTAAAAACAGAGTAATGCCTTAAGCAAGATGACATGATGTAGAGAGATAAATTCATGCAATATGAAATAAACCCCATCTTGTTATCCTTGATGGCGACGATACAATACGTGCCTTGCTGCCCCTTCTTTCACTGGGTAAGGACACCACAAGATCAAACCCAAAGCTAAGCACTTCTCCAATGGCAAGAACTACCAATCTAGTTGGACAAACCAAACGGATAATTCAAAGAGACTTGCAAAGATAACCAATCATACATAAAAGAATTCAAAGAAGATTCAAATATTATTCATAGATAGACTTGATCATAAACCCACAATTCATCAGTCTCAACAAACACACCGCAAAAAGAAGATTACATCGAATAGATCTTCACAAGAGAGGGGGAGAACTTTGTATTGAGATTCAAAGAGAGAGAAGAAGCCATCTAGCTATTAACTATGGACCTAAAGGTCTGAGGTAAACTACTCACACTTCATCGGAGGGGCTATGATGATGTAGAAGCCCTTCGTGATGACGGTCCTCTTCCGGCGGAGCTCCGGAACAGGCCCCAAGATGGGATCTCGTGGATACAGAAAGTTGCGATGGTGGAATTAGGTTTTTGGCTCCTGTTCTGATCGTTTGGGGGTACGTGTGTATATATAGGAGGAAGAAGTACGCCGGAGGAGCAACGAGGGGCCCATGAGGCAGGGGGCACGCCCTAGGGGGGCGCCCCCCACCCTCGTGACCGCCTCTTTTGTTCCTTGGAGCAGGGTCCAAGTCTCCTGGATCACGTTCGGTGAGAAAATCACGTTCCCGAAGATTTTATTCCGTTTGGACTCCGTTTGATATTCCGTTTATCCGAAACACTGAAATAGGCAAAAAACAGCAATTCTGGGCTGGGCCTCCGGTTAATAGATTAGTCCCAAAAATAATATAAAAGTGGAAAATAAAGCCCAATATAGTCCAAAACAGTAGATAATATAGCATGGAGCAATCAAAAATTATAGATACGTTGGAGACGTATCAGGCATCCCCAAGCTTAATTCCTGCTCGTCCTCGAGCAGGTAAATGATAAAAAGAGAATTTTTGATGCGGAGTGCTATTTGGCATAATTTCAATGCAAATCTTCTTAACTGTGGTATGAATATTCAGTTTAGAAAGATTCAAGACAAAGGTTTATATTGACATAGAAAATAATAATACTTCAAGCATACTAACAAAGCAATTATGTCTTCTCAAAATAACATGGCCAAAGAAAGTTATCCCTACACAATCATATAGTCTGGCTATGCTCCATCTTCCCCACACAAAGTATTTAAATCATGCACAACCCCGATGACAAGCCAAGCAATTGTTTCATACTCTAACTTTTTAAAAACTTTTTCAATCTTCACGCAATACATGAGCGTGAGCCATGGATATAGCACTATAGGTGGAATAGAATGGTGGTTGTGGAGAAGACAAAAAGGAGAAGATAATCTCACATCAACTAGGCGTATCAAAGGGCTATGGAGATGCCCACCAATAGATATCAATGTGAGTGAGTAGGGATTGCCATGCAACGGATGCACTAGAGCTATAAGTATATGAAAGCTCAAAAATAAACTAAGTGGGTGTGCATCCAACTTGCTTGCTCATGAAGACCTAGGGCAATTTGAGGAAGCCCATCATTGGAATATACAAGCCAATTTCTATAATGAAAGATTCCCACTAGTATATGAAAGTGATAACATGAGAGACTCTCTACCATGAAGATCATGGTGCTACTTTGAAGCACAAGTGTGGTAAAAGGATAGTAACATTGTCCCTTCTCTCTTTTTCTCTCATTTTTATATGTATGGCCTTTCTCTTTTTTTATGGCCTTTCTCTTTTTTTATTTGGGCTTCTTTGGCCTCTTTTATATTTTTTTTATTTTTCTCCGGAGTCTCATCCCGACTTGTGGGGGAATCATAGTCTCCATCACTCTTTCCTCACTGGGACAATGCTCTAATAATGATGATCATCACACTTTTTATTTTTCTTACAACTCATCAATTACAACTCGATACTTAGAACAAAATATGACTCTATATGAATGCCTCCGGCGGTGTACCGGGATATGCAATATGACAATGATGGAGTGTGTCATAATAAACGGAACGGTGGAAAGTTGCATGGCAATATATCTCGGAATGGCTATGGAAATGCCATAATAGGTAGGTATGGTGGCTGTTTTGAGGAAGGTATATGGTAGGTGTATGATACCGGTGAAAGGTGCACCGTATTAGAGAGGCTAGCAAAGGTGGAAGGGTGAGAGTGCGTATGATCCATGGACTCAACATTAGTCATAAAGAACTCATATACTTATTGCAAAAATCTAGAAGTTATCAAAGCAAAGTATTACGTGCATGCTCCTAGGGGGATAGATTGGTAGGAAAAGACCATCGCTTGTCCCCGACCGCCACTCATAAGGAAGACAATCAATAAATAAATCATGCTCCGACTTGATCACATAACGGTTCACCATATGTGCATGCTACGGGAATCACAAACTTCAACACAAGTATTCTTTAAATTCACAACTACTCAACTAGCATGACTTTAATATTATCACCTCCATATCTCAAAACAATTATCATGATTCAGTCTTTTCTTAGTATTCAACACACTCAAAAGAAAGTTTCACAAATCTTGAATACCAAGCATATTATTATTAGGCAAGTTAGCATGCTATTAAGAGACTCTCAAATTAATTTAAGTGAAGCATGAGAGATCAATAGTTTCTTTAAAACAAATCCACCACCGTGATCTAAAAGGTCTAATTGAAGCACATAGAGCAAAATTATAACGCTCAAAAGATATAAGTGAAGCACATAGAGCAAAATTATCTAGCTCAAAAGATATAAGTGAAGCACATAGAGTATTCTATAAAATTTTAATTCATGTATGGCTCTCTCAAAAGGTGTGTACAGTAAGGATGATTTTGGTATAGTAGCAAACAAAGACACAAATAATACAAGACGCTCCAAGCAAAACACATATCATGTTAGTGAATAAAAATATAGCTCCAAGTAAATTAGCGATGGAAGTGGACGAAAAGAGGGGATGCCTTCCGGGGCATCCCCAAGCTTTGATTTTTTGGTGTCCTTGGATTATCTTGGTGGTGCCATGGGCATCCCCAAGCTTAGGCTCTTGCCACTCCTTGTTCCATGATCCATCAAAAGAATTCACCCAAAACTTGAAAACTTCACAACACAAAACTCAAAATAGAAAACTCGTGAGCTCCGTTAGCGAAATAAAACAAAATACCACTTAAAGGGACTGTAATGAACTCATTCTTTATTTATATTGGTGTTAAACCTACTGTATTCCAACTTCTCTATGGATTATAAATTATTTTACTAGCCATAGATTCATCAAAATAAGCAAACAACACACGAAAAACAGAATCTGTCAAAAACAGAACAGTCTATAGTAATATGTAGATAGCGCAAGATCTGGAACCCCAAAACTTCTAAAATAAATTCCTTGACGTGAGGAATTTATCTATTAATAATCTGCAAAAAGAATTAACTAAATATCACTCTTCAAATAAAAATGACAGCAGTTCTCGTGAGCGCTAAAGTTTCTGTTTTTACAGCAAGTTCAACAAGACTTTCCCCAAGTCTTCCCAACGGTTCTACTTGGCACAAACACTAATTAAACACAAAAAACACAACCAAAACATAGGCTAAATAATTTATTTATTACTAAACAGGAGCAAAAAGCAAGGAATAAAAATAAAATTGGGTTGCCTCCCAACAAGCGCTATCGTTTAACGCCCCTAGCTAGGCATAACGAGCAAGGATAGATCTAGGTATTGCCTTCTTTGGTAGGCAATCCATAAGTGGCTCTCATGATAGTTTCATATGGTAATTTTATTTTCTTTCTTGGAAAGTGTTCCATTCCCCTTTTTAATGTAAATTGAAATCTAATATTCCCTTCCTTCATATCAATAATCGCACCAACCGTTCTAAGGAAAGGTCTACCAAGAATAATAGGGCAAGAAGGATTGCAATCTATATCAAGAACAATGAAATCTACGAGCACATAATTCCTATTTGCAACAATAAGAACATCATTAATTCTTCCCATAGGTTTCTTAATAGTGGAATCCGCAAGATGCAAGTTTAGAGAGCAATCATCAAAATTACGGAAATCTAGTAAATCACACAAAGTCTTGGGAATAGTAGAGACACTAGCACCCAAGTCACACAAAGCATAAAACTCATGATCTTTAATTTTAATTGTAATAGTTGGTTCCCACTCATCATAGAGTTTTCTAGGGATAGAAACTTTCAACTCAAGTTTTTCTTCATAAGATTGCATCAAGGCATCAACAATTTGTTCGGTGAAGGCTTTATTTCGACTATAAGCATGTGGAGAATTTAGCACGGATTGCAACAAAGAAATACAATCAATTAAAGAGCAACTTTCATAATTAAATTCCTTGAAATCCAATATAGTGGGTTTAGCAACATCTAGATTTTTATTTCTTTCAATCCCACTTTCATCTATTTCGTCATTAAGATCTAAATACTCCGAATTCTTAGAACGCCTTCTAGGTAAAGGAAGATCATATTCAGTTTCATCAAGATTCATATTGCAAAATAAAGATTTAATTGGAGACACATCAATAACTTTTAGATCTTCATCTTGATTTTCATAGGAATTGGAAGAACACGCTTTAATAAAGGCATCTTTAGAAGCACGCATCCTAGCGGTTCTTTTTTTACACTCATCAATTGAAATTCTCATGGCTTTTAGAGACTCATTAATATCATGCTTAGGTGGAATAGATCTAAGTTTCAAAGCATCAACATCGAGAGCAATTCTATCAACGTTCCTAGCCAAATCATCAATCTTAAGCAATTTTTCTTCAATCATAGCATTAAAATTCTTTTGCGAAGAAATAAATTCTTTAATATTAGATTCAAAATCAGAGGGCATCTTATTATAATTTCCATAAGAGTTGTTGTAGGAATTCCCATAATTATTAGAAGGATTACTAGGATATGGCCTAGGATTAAAATTCCCTCTATAAGCGTTGTTACCAAAATTATTCCTAGCAACAAAATTCACATCCATAGATTCATTGTTATTCTCAATTAAAGTAGACAAAGGCATATCATTAGGATCAGAAGAAACACTCTTAGTAGCAAATAATTTCATAAGTTCATCCATCTTTTCACTCAACACATTAATTTCTTCTATCGCATGCACCTTTTTATTAGAAGTTCTTTCAGTATGCCATTGAGAATAATTAACCATAATATTATCTAGGAGTTTAGTAGCATCTCCGAAAGTGATTTCCATAAAAGTGCCTCCCGCAGCCGAATCTAAAAGATTTCTAGAAGCAAAATTCAATCCGGCATAAAAATTTTGTATAATCATCCACAAATTCAAACCATGAGTAGGGCAATTACGTATCATTAATTTCATTCTCTCCCAAGCTTGTGCAACATGTTCATGATCAAGTTGTTTAAAGTTCATTATATCGTTTCTAAGAGAGATGATCTTAGTGGGAGGAAAATACTTAGAGATAAAAGCATCTTTGCACTTGTTCCATGAATCAATACTATTCTTAGGAAAAGACGAAAACCAAGCTTTAGCAGGATCTCTAAGAGAAAAAGGGAATAACTTCAATTTAACGACATCATTATTGACATCTTTTTTCTTTTGCATATCACATAAATCGACGAAGCTATTCAGATGAGTAGCGGCATCTTCACTAGGAAGGCCGGCGAATTGATCTTTCATAACAAGATCCAACAAAGCAGTATTAATTTCACAAGATTCAGCATCGGTAAGAGGAGCAATCGGAGTGCTAAGGAAATCATTATTATTGGTATTGGTGAAGTCACACAATTTAGTAGTATCTTGAGCCATCGCGACAAACAAGCAATCTAACACACGAGCAAACAAAAAGCAAGGGGATAAAAGAGGCAAATAGAGAGGGAGGATAGAGAGAGAGGGCGAATAAAACGGCAAGGGTGAATTGGGGGGAGAGGAAAACGAGAGGCAAATGGCAAATAATGTAATGCGAGAGATAGGGGTTGTGATGGGTACTTGGTATATTGACTTTTTGCGTAGACTCCCCGGCAACGGCGCCAGAAATCCTTCTTGCTACGTCTTGAGCTTGCGTTGGTTTTCCCCGAAGAGGAAGGGAACATGCAGCAGAGTAGCGTAAGTATTTCCCTCAGTTTTTGAGAACCAAGGTATTAATCCAATAGGAGGCCATGCTCAAGTCCCTCGTACCTGCACAAAACGATAGCTACTCGCAACCAATGCGATTAGGGGTTGTCAATCCCTTCACGGTCACTTACGAGAGTGAGATCTGATAAATAGAATATTTTTGGTATAAAGATGCAAAGTAAAAAAATATAAAAGTGATGGAGATTGATATGATGAGAATAGACCCGGGGGCCATAGGTTTCACTAGTGGCTTCTCTCAAGAGCATAAGTATTCTACGGTGGGTGAACAAATTACTGTTGAGCAATTGATAGAATTGAGCATAATTATGAGAATATCTAGGCATGATCATGTATATAGGCACCACGTCCGTGACAAGTAGATCAAAATGATTCTGCATCTACTACTATTACTCCACTCATCGACCGCTATCCAGCATGCATCTAGAGTATTAAGTTAAAAACAGAGTAACGCCTTAAGCAAGATGACATGATGTAGAGAGATAAATTCATGCAATATGAAATAAACCCCATCTTGTTATCCTCGATGGCAACGATACAATACGTCCCTTGTTGCCCCTTCTGTCACTGGGTAAGGACACCGCAAGATCGAACCCAAAGCTAAGCACTTCTCCCATGGCAAGAACTACCAATCTAGTTGGCCAAACCAAACGGATAATTCGAAGAGACTTGCAAAGATAACCAATCATACATAAAAGAATTCAGAGAAGATTCAAATATTATTCATAGATAGACTTGATCATAAACCCACAATTCATCAGTCTCAACAAACACACCGCAAAAAGAAGATTACATCGAATAGATCTCCACAAGAGAGGGGGGAACTTTGTATTGAGATTCAAAGAGAGAGAAGAAGACATCTAGCTATTAACTATGGACCCGAAGGTCTGAGGTAAACTACTCACACTTCATCGGAGGGGCTATGATGATGTAGAAGCCCTCCGTGATGACGACCCTCTTCCGGCGGAGCTCACGAACAGGCCCCAAGATGGGATCTCGTGGATACAGAAAGTTGCGGCGGTGGAATTAGGTTTTTGGTTCCTGTTCTGATCGTTTGGGGGTACGTGTGTATATATAGGAGGAAGAAGTACGCCGGAGGAGCAACGAGGGGGCCACGAGGCAGGGGGGCGCGCCCTAGGGGGGCGCCCCCCACCATCGTGACCGCTTATTTTGTTCCTTCGAGCAAGGTCCAAGTCTCCTGGATCACGTTCGGTGAGAAAATCATGTTCCCGAAGATTTTATTCCGTTTGGACTCCGTTTGATATTCCGTTTATCCGAAACACTGAAATAGGCAAAAAAACAGCAATTCTGGGCTGGGCCTCCGGTTAATAGGTTGGTCCCAAAAATAATATAAAAGTGGAAAATAAAGCTCAATATAGTCCAAAACAGTAGATAATATAGCATGGAGCAATCAAAAATTATAGATACGTTGGAGACGTATCAGCGACAGATTCGAAGGATGAGCCAATCTGACTAGAGAAATATTCCTCAATGTGGGCCCAGAGATGTTTAGCAACTATACATTCAAAAAATAGGTGAGAACAAGACTCTTGTTCCAAGCAGTAAACACAATCAAGGGGTTTGATGATGTGTCTCTTCCTAAGGTTATCCCTAGTCATCAATTTGTTTTTGGAGAGAAGCCAGAGAAATACATGAATTTTAGGGGGAACTCTCAATTTCCAGACAGCAGGGATAAACACGGGTTGAACCCCTCTAAAGTTGATAACATGATAGAGGGAGCTAGAGGAATACTTCCCCTTATTGTACAGCTGCCAAATCAGGGCATCCGACTCGGCAGTAAAGGTAATGCTTTTGGCAATTTCCTCCAACTGGAACCATTATTCCATGAGACTATCACTAAAGTTCCTTCTAAAAGAGAGTTTTAGGCATTGACCGTCCCAAACTTTATTGACACTTTTGTTAAGCTCATTGCAGACAGAGTAAATAGGCCAAAATTGGACTACTAGGGGGATGTGCCAAACCAAGTATCTTCCTAGAACCTGGTTCTGCTCCCATCCCCTATGTTCCATCTGTAGCCAAATTTCACAGCATGCATAATAGATTTTAATCCTTTCTAGAATCTAGAGGTCTTAGGGTTGGAGGAAGGGACAAAAATATTAGGTTTATTTTCTAGGTATTTATGGGCAATAAGAAGCTTCCAGGGTTTCAGGTCTTCCTCATAGAATCTTTTACTCCAAGACCCTAGAAGACAGATGTTAATTTCTTGGAGGTTAGGTATGCCTAGGCCTCCAAAATCTTTTTTTATAGAGACTAGGGCCCAATTAGCAAGGTGTACCTTCCTATTTCCCTCAAAATCATTCCACAAGCAATGAGACATCTGAGAATTGATGAGGTTCACTGCCCATTTAGGGAACTTGAAGAAGGAGAGGAGATACACTGGAATGCTAGCCAAACAAGCTTGTATGAGGATCAATCTACCTTTGTAAGAGAGAAGTTTGCCCCTCCACCCAGCAATCCTTTTAATGATTTTATCCAGAAGGGGTTGGATATCCTCTCTCCTCAGTTTATCATAGTGGAGAGGGATACCTAGGTACTTAATGGGGAAGTTACCTTTATTACAGACTAGAATAGAGAGGAAGTCAGCTAACTCCTGATCATCCATGTTGATAGGGATGAGTTCACTTTTAGAGTAGTTGATTCTCATGCCTGAGACTTGTTCAAAACAGGTTAGAACAGTTTTCAGATTGCTAGCATGTGTGGAGTCATTGTCTAAGAAAAGGATGGTATCATCTACATATTGAAGGTAGATGATGCCACCAGGGCAGACCTCAGGACAAAGCCCTGCAATCAGACTATGATCAACAGCTTTGCTCAGCATTTTAGTAAGAACGTCCACTACTAAATTAAACAAAAGGGGGGAGATGGGGTCACCTTGCCTAAGGCATTTACCAGCAAGGAAAAAAATCACTTTCACAGTTATTTAACTTGACCCCAACAGACCCCCATGAGTAAGTTGCTGGATCCAACTAGTCCATTTACCCCCAAAACCTCTAAGCTCCAGGAGTTTCATAAGGAAATTAAGGTCAACTTTATCGAAGGCAGTCTAAACTAGAACTACCATCTAGAGAAAAATTCTCACAAACAGAGCCTTCAGATCTGTTTTGGTGAGGGTAAATAAAGGAAGAGCATTTAATGCCATCATTAAGAGAAGTAACATCTACACCAATCTTAGCAGCAATGGCATTAAAGGAAGGATCATTAAAGTTGAAGAAGGAAATGTGTTTCATACCCTGTGAGTTTTGCACTTCCAGGTTCTGAACCTTTTTGAGCTATTGAGCCTTTTCAATAATGGTTCTCTTGTCACCAGCTACCCTGGCGCTAGTTCTGGTGGCTTGAACAGGACCCCATTTGGGAAGGTGCTTCTCCTTAGGAAGGGCAGGGAAGTCAGAGTTGTATTTTGTGTCCAAATTGTTTGGGAGTTCAGTTGTTTCAACAAGTGCCTCTTGATCCTCTTGTAGATATACAAAACCTTCTAATTCCATCAAATCATCATCTTCCAGGAGCTCCATTTCCCTGAGGAGGTTGAATCCATTAGTTTCATCAAGCACAGAATTCAAAATCTTTTCCTGGATGCTGAGTTGAGGAGTGTATGGAGAATCAGGGAGGTATGTCTTGAGGACTGAAGTGGGTGTAGTTTCTCCAAGCATCTGATTGTGGCCAAAAGACTGTCCTCTGATGTTAGGGGCCCCAGAATTGGCAGCAGGCCCTTTATCTGATTCAGATGTAGAGCTCCTGTTGGATTCAGCATCTTCAGTAAGATTGGTACCAGTTTCAGCTGCAGAGACATATGTACCAGCAGAGAGGTTGGTGGAGGTGCCAGTTTCAGTGGGGGTTAAGGACTCCACCTCAATGAGTAGCCT
Organism: Triticum dicoccoides; assembly: GCF_002162155.2. NCBI lineage: Eukaryota > Viridiplantae > Streptophyta > Magnoliopsida > Poales > Poaceae > Triticum > Triticum dicoccoides. Next base: position 642,717,259 of record NC_041384.1, on the reverse strand, counting down.
GTAGATTTTGTTCCCAACTCCAAAAGGCCTTTCAGCAGGGATTTTGGAGGGATTTTTACATAAGATTTTGACCCTAACAGTTTCATAGAATGACTTGAAATTATGCTGCCAATCCACATCCAGTAAGACCCCCAGAGTGGAAGTGATTTGATCCAGCATAGTCCAGTCACACCACTTGGGGGTTCAATCTCCTGATCTTGCTCCAAGTTTCCTGGAGGTCCTCTTCAGCCTCAATCCCGCCTTTTCAGACTTCAACATTGACTACAACATTGTCTTTTTTGAGACCAAAACAGGGGTATCCAGCAACTTGAACTACATCTATTTCAGGAGGGAATTTGACCAAGAATGTCCACTCATCTAGGGCATTGATTGGCCAGGGCCAGTTGGTTTTGTAAATGTCTGCAAACTCAGTGGCAAGTTCCTGCCTGGTCACTTCACCAGCTTCTACCAGAACAATCCCCACATTCTTCAAGGAGCCATGATACTGAGCATTTTCATCAGGTGGGTCTATGTGGTAGAACCCTAATCCTGGAGCAGCACTTCCAACATATCTAGCAGAACTGTGGGTTTTCCTTCTGACAGGGCAATTCTTAACTTTATGGGTAACCATTTTGCAGATAAAACAACTCTTGGGCTTGACACATTTATCCAAATGATGCCATGGTTCCCCACAGTTATAGCAGATCACCTCAGAGTATGCCATAAGGCCCGAAGCAGGGGCAGGAGCAGTTTTCTGGATGTCCTATATCTCTTCTTTTGCTGATTCTTGCCTTGAGATTTCCCACTGATCTGAGAGTCAGAACCACCAGCAGATTGATCTTGGGCGATTACAGGAGCCCGCCCAGATTATGCCCCCATTTGGGGCGGAGGTGGGTTGTACCACTGCCCAACCGGCGCTCCCCCCATTGTGATAGGGGAAATTCATCAGAGTTCCTGGTTCCTTCTCATTCTCCAGCCAGATGTTGTCTCTCAGGAAGCCAAAATAACCACCAGACAGCTCAATTGAAGCAGATTGCAAGCCTAATTTCAATCTTCTGCGGGTTTGGGGGAGAGGTAAGGTAGGGGATCCACCTGCTCCGGCTCCGGTGGCGTGCTGGTGGGCATGAGTCCAGTCAAGCATTCCCATCTCGCAGCACGGCGTGGATCTCCTGAATTCACTTCTCCTTTCGCCCATCGAACGAATGCAATCAGCGGCTCTGTGGGGTGGGGCATCATGTGCTTCTCAGAGAAATCTCCTTCGAAGTAGATCCGCAGGGCTAGATTCAGCAGCTCCCAATCCACATGATCCTTGCACATCCGAGCATACCTACGCAAGTGAGAGAACGGATTCGGTCCCTCCTCGGCTTCCTCCCTCGCAGCTTCCTCCTCTGCTTCCCTCCATTCGCGCGTGCACTGGGTCCAGGAGAGAGCGTCATCGCGGATCCGCATCACCCGCTCCCTCCATCTCCTCCCCCGAGTCTCCCGCAGCACCGCCGGCGCGACGGAGTTGAGTGGCTGGAGCATCCGCGGGAAGGCTTTGTAGACATGTGGGAGATGCATCTTGTACATCTGCTTGTCTTCTAGCCATTCCCCCGTGGATATGGCCGGCGACTCCATGGGGCACGCGAGCAGACTTGCTGAGGGGGGCAGGCGCGCCCGGAGTCAGGAGGCGGGGGGTGGCGGCGAGATCTATGACGGCGGTGAGGGTGGAGGTAGTGGCGGGGGCGGCGACGAGGGTGGAGGTGGTGGCGGGGGCGAAGGGGATCGCGAGAGCGGTCATCTATTTGCCAATTATGTGAACTAAACAGTCAACATATAAAATAATTTAAATATATATAATATAGTTAGAAGGGAAACATAAGTTGGACCTGGCGTTTCTATTCTTATATAGAAAAATAGAACAGACCTCTGCGTTTTCTTCAAAAAAAAATACATAAATTGGGCTGCCAAAAATAAAACCTCGGATGGGAGGTCCATAGGTCGGTCGATACATGACGGCCCTAAGAAAATACAAACAGGCCTATGGACCTCCCATCCGAGGTCGTGGGTTGCGCATTTTAAAAATGAAAGCCTAGACGGGGCAGACCAAAACCACGTCCAACACTTGCCAAAACTTCGTCCCTCATTTTCTCTGTGTTTCGCACACTCGGCATTGTGTGGGCATTTTGACTGTGCATCATATGAAGATGTGCTATGCATGAATGTTGATCAGCATGATGTTAACTGGCTGGTAGTTCCATTTTTGACCATGGATAAAACTTCCAACATGATGTTAACCCTGTTTGAAAAGGCTGTGTTAATATAAATGCTCTGCCTCTGAAAGTTGCAGTTTCTTATCTGAAACTGAAACTTGCAGTTTCTTCTCTGAGAATCACATTGTCTGCACTTTTATACTCCTATGAAACTACATTTTTTTAAGTGCTAAAAATAGATATCTAGAATTCATAAAATACTTCATATGCTCAATACTGCAAATCTGAAATTCAAAAGACATTCATATCTGAAATTACTCTCAAAATACACAACATAAAACACAATTCACAACCTGCAAATACTGACAACCCTAAGCTCCTCCTGACAATTCACAACCTGCCGGACTATTGGGTTGGGGGGCATCCCCCTCCTATTCCTCGACGGCAGACACCCACCCCGTGAGACAATGTGAACGGCGAGGGAGACGATGGTGGGGAAGCGTCGTCGGGCCAACTGCTTTTCTCCTCTTGCAGTTGGGTTCGGTCAACGAAGACTCCACCGGCTCGCTCTGGCAGGACACCCTCACAAACGGCACCCTGTAGATGCTCGATCCTTCAATCTCTGGTGGATGATCCATCTGGGATCAATACTCTCACCACCGCTCCCTCACGATCGGATTCGGTGAATCTGTTTGCTCCATGGCCCAGAGGAGCAGCTCTCTGTACTCCGGCGCGACTCCCTCTGGGAGTATCGCCGCCTTTTCGCTCTGTTGCAGATATTTGGCCATGGATGTCGCCGTCGCCGCTAGTTGGTCCTTGTTGTCAAACCAAGACTGTATCTCCAACATCCTAGCTAGCTTCACAGGGTCGCCGTCTGCGATCCTCACGTATCGGTTGTACTCCTCCATCGATCTACTTCTCCACAGCACCTTCACTCACCGGCGGTGGTTTTTGAATGGAAGAGGAGAGGAGCAGCGCTGGTTTTGGATTAGAACGGGAGAGGAGCGACACTAGTTTTGGACTGGAACAGGAGAGGAGGGACGGTGGTTTTGAAATGGAAGAGGAGAGGAGCGGCGCTGCATTTAGATTGGAACAGGAGAGGAGCGGCGGTGGTTTAAGTGGAGAAGAGCGGAAGAGCGACGCTGGTCTTGGAAGTATTTTTTTTTGTTGTTTTGCGTATTTTGGGTCAAAGTTTGACCACATACTGTATTTGACAAGCAAAATGTGAATGCATGTCACCAAAAATTGTATCGTTTGGTTCGTATCTAAATGTACTTTCAAATTATATTATTTTTGCAACATATAACATATATTTTATGTGCGAAAATGATGGTCAATTATGACCCAGAATAAAAGGGAGACTAGTTAATGTGGGGTAGCTTTCTTAATTGAAGGGTAAATTGATTTTGATTTTGATCCAGTCACAGCGTGCCGGCCCTCTCGTCCAATCCTAAATCGCTGCCGCACGCTCCTCTCCCTCTTCTCCATTGCAAAACCACCTCCTCTCCTCTCCATCATCTCCATTCCAAAACCACCGTCTCGCCTCTCCCTCTTCTGATCTTCTCCATTGCAAAACCACCTCCTCTCCTCTCCATCATCTCCATTCCAAAACCACCGTCTCACCTCTCCCTCTTCTCTATTGCAAGACCACCGTCTCTCCTCCGTTTTCTAGACGTTTTGCTCCATGGCGCGGGCGCAATCCATGGATACAAAATTAGTATACTATATACTATTTAAAAGTCAAGGGTGGGGCTTTTGCTGCGCGGTAGGCGGCGGGGCAGTTCCGCCTAGTCAGTTCGACAGAGGCGCGAGAAGACGAGGGAGTAGGCTGCTGCAAACGTAGGGCTGTGTGATTTGACAGCGAGTTACTGCTGGACAGGTGGGGCCCCGTGATTTGACTTGCCATTATCATTTTAACTGCGGCGCTACGACCAGCGTGAGTCTCCCGATTCCTGACCACCTCCACACAGGTGCCTCTCCCAATGCTCCACCATGTAGTAGAGGCTGGCTCTTCCATGAGAGCCCACTTCTCCACTTTTTCCTTGCCTCTCTTTCCTCCACATATGCAAAAATGCCATGTAAAGCACACTATTGTACTTACTTTTACTTGCTCCCACAGGTGCTTAAGCTTGCCACATAGGCATAAAGTTTGATGTGGCAAGTTAATCAAGAAGAGAGAGACTAGTTTGGTGACCCAAGGAAGAAACAGTGCTAAGCGCGTGTACCTAGGTGAAAAGACAATTTTGAGTCTATAGCTAATTAAATGAAGCAAACTTAGCAACACCATTTCATTGGAAGAGGTCACTCCTTGGCAAATGCAATAAATACTAGTACTCCATGTGTCCCATAATATAAGAATGTTTTTGGCACTATACTAGTGTCAAAAACATTCTTATATCATGGGACGGAGGGAGTACGAAGAAAGAGATAGAGAGGAGTAAAAAAATACACTTATAGCCAACCTTGTTGTAGTATGAGTGACTAAGTGATGACTATGTATGACATGCCAACATCAGATAGCCTAACACACCGTGTTAAATCTCCAAGGGAGTGAACGCGCGAGCGACGCGATGGTCGTGGTAGGCGCGACCATGATACGGGCTGCTGGCGGCCCTTGGATCTGAGATCAAATGGTCGCATGCTAAGTTGCTGAAAATTTGCAGAATAACCCTCCAGGTAGGATATTCACCCATAGGTCTAGAATCACGCCATGCAACCGTTTGATCTCAGATCCAAGGGCTCTCGGAAGCCCGTATCATGGGAGAATGGAAAGCCACTACCCTGCCGTTCGCAGGCTGGCAGTTCGCTCCTACTTGTCCCCGCACGTCCTTCAATACTATGGCGGTTCGCTCCTAGTCGTCCCGTCCATTCACATTATGGCAGTTCCACTAATCCGAACCCTCCTCCCAAATCCATGGCGTCCCAAATCTCCACGATCGACGGTGAGTACAAGGTTAGAACCATCACCGGCGATGAGTTCGACGTCATCTACACCCGTTCTTCCGCGACAGTGAAAGGATGCCTTTCTCGCTTCAGACAGATGTTCGAAAACTCAGATGATGAGTGGGTCGCTGGGCTAGATGTTGAGTACACCACAGTCCTGGGACCAGAGAAGGATCTAAAGGATGAAGAGAGGAAGAAGCCCGCCGTGATCCAGGTTTGCGTACATAACATTTGCTTGGTCTACCACATATACCATGCCGACATTGAGTGCCAGGATTTTAAGAACTTCCTCAAGGACAAAACAGTGAAATTCGTTACTGTAGACTTTAAGAACAACAGGGATGTCCTGCGTCGGATAGGTCTCGTTGTAGGCAACCCCTTTGACCTCCAGAAGAATCAGCTGGTGTCCTCTCGTCAGCCTTCAATGCTGACCCTGGCAGGAGCCATGGTTCATTCTTCGTATGGTAAACTGGAGAAACCTCCATACACGTTTCATCGTCATGCATGGCAGCGGAATGTACTAGATATAGACCACATCCACTACGCTGCAATGGATGGCTACCTTTGCTTCAATATCTACAAGGGTTGGATGAAGAGCAACAACCAAGTGTGCAGTTCAAGCAAAGAAGTATCGGCCAAGAGGAAGAGGGAAGTCGAGGACGTGGACGAGGACTCCGAGTAAGGTGGCAGTGTCGTTGCTCATGGTGGTTCTAATGCAGTGTCTACCGGAATAGTTGCAAAGTTTAATTTCAGGTGTGCTTAATTTAATTTGAGGGGTGTGTTGTGCTGAGCCCCCAGCAGAACTATGTTATGTTTCTTCTCGTTACTTTAACTCTTCAGTACGTACATACTAGTATTTCTTACATTTCATCTTTTAGTTGGTATAGTACTACCACTCATTTCTTCACATTATATACATACAATATATATGGCCAACATCATATAGCCAGCAGTTTAGTTGTCAAAGAATTTCAGGGTGCTTAGTTTTGTCAAAGAATTCCAGGATGCTTAGAGGGTTCTTGGATCCAAGGGACTTATTTTAGTATGACTAAAAATAGTCTCTTTAAGAGGCTAAAGTTCCAAGCACCCCTGACTAAAGAGGGGCTAAAACTAGTCTTGAGACTAATTTTTTTTAGTCAAGGGTACCCCTACTAAAATGTGGATTAGTCCTCTCTCTACTCATTTAACTCTTGTCCTTTAACACAAGCGAGTTCTGGATTGGAGGGTTTGGAGGATAATAAATGCTCATTAACTTGATTTTAGCCTTTTTAGTATTTGGATCCAAGCATGGGTGAGGCTAGCATGTTTTGGTCCCACTACTTTTAGTCATGGGACTAAAACGTATCCAAGCACCCTCTTAGTTTTATTTGAGGGGTGGGTTGTGTTGGACACCATTATTGTGACTAGCCATTTTAATAGTACTATATGCATAATTTGGCGACGAGCGCTCTCTGTATGTACCACCTTTTTTTAATTTCAAGTTTTGCTCCATAGAGCAATCCATCGATACTACTGTTGTACAAAAGTATACATTTTTTAAAAGGCTAGAGGGGGGGCAGTCTAGCTTGGTCGGTTTCACGAGAGGCGAGGGCTTTTGTGATTTGACGGCTCATTACTGCTGGAAGGTGGGGCCATGTGATTTGACTGCTCGTATAAATGTGTCGACGACCTGATTGAGGAGGAGCAAAGAACCGTGTGATATACTCAAGTTTTCCACTGGAGTAGTACTGCGACGGAGGAGCACGAAACACGGCAGCCCAGTGCCATATGGCGATAAAAAATGATCTAATTTTCTAGTCATCTCATTGTTACCATTGTTCTATTCATTCCCTCAAAAAATCATTGTTCTATTCATGCCTCGCAGAGAACGTGACACGTGCAGTGAAACACCCGAAGCAAAAGATGAAACACAGGAGCAAAAGAAGAAGGAAGATTATCACCCCAAATGATCTAATTCGCCGCGGAGTCGTAACCACTTCTTCATCTCCTCCACGACCTCCATCTCCTTGCGCGTCTCCTCCGCCATCTTCTTCATTCTGTCCATGACGCGGGATTTCTCGACGCGAGCCTTCATCATCTGTTCCACGGCCGCATTATGTACCTTGACAGCAGCCGGGTGCTCGATGCGGAGCTTCGCCAACTCCTCCTTCTGTTCCATGACGAGGGCCTGCAGCATCTTCATCGAGGAACAACTATTCTCATGCAGCTTCTTCCAGCCGGCGTTCTTCTCCTTCAACAGGTCGATCTCGTGGCAGAGCTTCGCCTTGTCCTCCTGAAGTCGCAGGATTTCGCTAGTCACCTTCTTCTCCGAGGCGATGCTCTTCTTCAGCAGCATCACCAAGCCGGTAGTCAACTCCCCCTGCTGATTGAGCTCAGCGGGCATGTCGTCGAGGCTCTCCTTCAGCAACTCCATCAAGCCTTGGATGAACTCCTTCTACTTATTGAGGTGCTTATTGAGCTGATCGGGCATGCCGTCGAGGGATAACGACTCCAGCTCCGCCGGCTCGGCATGTTCGCCTCCGCGGCTAGGGCGCTCCTGGGAGCCATCGCCTGCCCATGAGAGATCTTTCGAGGTCTCTGCGTGGCGGCGAGCCCTCTCTTTTTTTTCTGCAGCCTTGGTTGCCGCTCCCTTGTTACGAGTAGTTATCGACCTAGAACTCTACTCACCATCCATGGCAACGACGGATGAAGAAGAAGCACTTATGAGGAGGAAAGGTAGAGTAATTTTCGGTTAGGTAGTTCCCCTTTTTATAACTAAGTACTAGCACTAGTACTAATCCCTGCATAGTGGGAACACGTTCAGGTTTGGTATGTACTAGTAGGTGTGAGCAGGCTTTCGAATGTGATGGGAACAAGGTAAAGATTAATTGATGATTTTGATTTTGAGGCCCGAAACGGCTCCCAATGAGTTTAGCGGAACATAAATTTCAATTACTACACTGCTCAAATGCGTAAATATTATATTACTGTCAAAAATTGGCACAAAATACGAAGGAGACCAATGGAAGTAATACTACCAACCCACGATTTAACTACTCGCATGCGCGCAGTGGAGTAATAATGTCTTTCTTCCGCCCTCACGTCCACTCAATTTGCATGCGCTGTATAAATTGACCATCAATGAAGTGAACGACTTTACACGCGTCAAATTATCACATGGGGTGGATCTTGGTACAAAATTGCGTCCGCCAGTGTACCCGCGTGTGCGTGCGAGGGAATGAGTGCATGCGTGGCGTGCGTGCACATCTTCGCTTCGTGCATGTACCGCCAGTATGGCTCAGGGAGGACGAGTACATTCTTCTGGAACCAGCAGCACGTCACTGTGATCAATCCACGCAAGGAGGTTGTGACAACGCCTCCACATGTGCCACGTGGCTTCATGAACTATAAAAGAGACACTGTGTAGTGTGCCATTGGTATTCTAATTTACGTGTTTTGCGCATACTCGAAGTACTAGTAAGGTACACGTGCATTGCACGCATTAGATTTTGCAACCAAATTATGAATAAATACCACACTATAGCATGTAAGCTCTGAGTCATATATGCCTGATGTAGCCCTTCGTTTAATTCTTATAGTTCATCTCATTCAAAATCAATTAGTTTTTATAAAAAAGCTAAGAACGCAGGAATAGGAAAAACATGGGATTGTAGTGGAATGTCATCTTGAATCCTACAGGATTGTACGAGTGTTTGATTGTGCATAGAAAAAACACAGAATTCTTTCAAAGAGGTTTGAGTGGATGGGATGTTTCCTATGAAATCTAGTGCAAATGAATCATATGGGAAAATTCCTATGGTTTACAATCCTACGAATCAAACAACCAAGATAGGAAAAAATTCCTAATGATTAGAATTCTCCAAAATTCCTTTGAGAATCCTTTGAATCAAAGAAGCCCTTAATCTATTTTATGATTCATGGAATTGTGCGTTGTAAAGCATAAAGTAAAAAACAAATAATGGCAATTCAACTAGAAAAAAAGTTTGGACAGTTATGATACAGAAGATTCTAGAACAAAAGAGAACCACTGTTGTTTTGAGGTTTGTGCATTATGCTTAAGTTCAACCATGGAGTCTGCTAGATTGTACATGTGGCAAAATCCGGTGGGGGGCTAGAAGATGGTGCGAGGGGCCGAGTGGAGGGAGACTATGAAGGAATGCACAAGTGCGAGATCAATATTTAGAGAGAGGGGGAGAACACGTGCGCTGTTGCGCGCAGTGGCGGAGCCATGAAAAATAAATGAGCTAGGGGGCGAAGCATTGCTAATCCTTTATGAGGAGGGTCAATTCATGAACTTAAACCATTTTTAGCAGCAATTGTCTAATGATCACATTCTTATTAGCCTCGATATATAGTGATGTTAGGAGGGAGGGGGCAGGGCCCTTACTGCCCCTGTCTTCGTCATTGTGCACGTGTCTGAGAGATGAAGCGGAAGGCATGGATGATGAGAGGGGGATGTCGGATATATAATTAATGTGGGTGTATTAGCTATATATGTTAATCCTATATAGAGAGGTATAGATTGATCGATGTGGATGTGGGAAAGAGGGTGAGACCTCACTGGATATATCGATTGATCGGTTTGTGTGGAAAACTATGAAAGACCTAGCTATATACACACATACATAGAGGAACATCGATCGTTGTGCATGCACGTGTGAGAGATAAAGAATGCCCGATATGATGGAGAGGGGGATGTGTGTGGGTGTGCCTTCATGGGAGACCGACCTGAAGAAAAAGATTGCATGCGTGCGATGGATAATGCCGACTCGTAGTGTGTGCGCATGCATGCACGAGAGAAAGTTAGTGGTACAATTATAAAGAGAAGACTACTGTGTGGGTGTAAAAGAATAGGTGAGGTCATAATCAATGTAAAGTTGAATTCAAATATTTGAATAAGAGATCCTGATGTTTGAAACTCATGCATGCATGAATATAACAGAGATCTACGCGGTGTGGTTTGGAAACGAGCATGTTGTAATGTATACACATTGAACAAGGTCAGGCTAATTTGAATTTGAGATGCCGATGGCAGACATCATTTGGCCACGTCGCATCCATGCATGGACACACTATTCTAATTGGAGATGATGGGCGGCTTTCGCATCACATATCTATATCTATACCCCTATATATGTTATTTTTATATTTTTTTATATTGTGTGCGGGTAACTTTAACTTTGAAAGATGGTCGTTGGATGAGGCGAATCTGATGGTCCAAAGATGGCAAATTTGAGCACTATTGGCCATTGGGTATCATCTAGATTTCACCAGATTTCGCCACATGTATAATCTAGAAGACTCCATGGTTGAAGTTAAGCATAATGCACAAACATTAAAACACAAGCACTTCTTATTTGTTCTAGAATCTTCCGTATCATAATTGCCCAAATGTTTTTCTACATGATTTGTCATTATTTGTTTTTACTTTATGTCTTACGACGCACAACTCCATGATTCTTAAAATAAATTAGCTTTATTATAAAAACTAGATGATTTTGAATGAAATGAACTATAAGAATTAAACGAACATCTACATCATGCATATATGACTCAAAGCTTGCATGCTATAATGTGGTATTTATTCATAATTTGGTTGCCAAATCTCATGCGTGCAATGCACATGTACCTTACTCTAGTCTAAATGGTGTTTGTGTGTGTGTCGTGCGTGTTGAGGTGCAAATTGTCTATTTTTTGGTACATGTTAAGCTTGTTCTTCCGAAATTTCAAGCCACGCCTTGTTATGCCGAAAATTCAAGCTAGCGTCTCTGTCTATCGTGCTGCGAAACTCCCGCCTCTTCAACCCATGCCTTGTTAGCCCGAAATATTTAAGATATATCTTGTCTCATTGTGCTTCGACAACTCCCTACATCTCAACCCGCGCCTTGCTATTCCAAAATTACAATGCGCGTGAAAACTCCCACCTCCTGTGAAATCCCGACACGCGAAATGCCCGTGGTACCCCTGAACCGAAAGAACCGCCTCAAATCGGTGGAGGTACTTTTGTAACTTACCCCACATTTCGGACAAACGCGTCTCTAAGCCATGGTTCCCCACTACCATCCCATCCTCCCACCCATTCGTACACCGAGGCCGCGAAAACCCGCGACGAAACCCCACACCCTGCTTCGTCCGCCACCCAGCCGGAGCCTCTTCCTTGACAACATCGTCCACAACAACACCTCGACGTCCCTCATCCACCGTACCGGATGAGGATCCGTCGGCGATCTCATCGTCCCGCCGGTTCAGCCACCCCGTCCTCCACCTCCAAGGAGCTGCCCCGACGTTCCCTTCGTCTTTCGCGCCACCTCCATTCCCACACCACCGTCTTCACCTGCACCACCGGAAGAGCATCATCATCACCGTTTCCTCGGATGAAGCTGCGGCCTAATCGGCGCCACCAAAGAGGTTGTACACTAATCGCTGCATTTTCTTCTTGATTCAATCTCACGGTGTTGGTGGCGCTCGGTCCCGAGCCGACACGGCGCGGCTCCATCCACGGCGGCATCGCCGACCACTTCCTCCACGGCGTCGCTCCCTCGGCGGCGACGTCCACATCAGTAGGAGCTGCTACTGCTTTAGCTCTCGCTTGCGCTGCTGCTCTGCTCTTGCTCTCGGTCCCCTGCCTGGTCTACTCTTGCTATTGCTCTTGCTCGCGCTGCCGCTCTCACTCTTGCTCTTGCTTGCGATGCTGCTCCGATTTAGCTACACTTCAGTCGACTGAATCGACTTTTGGGTCAGTCGATTTTCAGGGGGGGGGGCTCGCTGCGGTGAAGGAAGAACCAGCCGCAGCGGGGAGGGGGGCTCATCGGAGAGGTACCCCACTATCTATCTTAGGGTTCAGGATGGGGGCGGTGGTCGCCAGCAGTGGCGGGGCATTGGCGTGGCGGTGGCATGGGGATCGCCAGAGAAAAAGCTTAGCACGGGGGGCCTAGAGGGATAGCCGGGGCGGCGGCGGACCGACGGTGGGGAGTGTTTTCGAGGCGGGCAAGGCGGCGCACCGCCGGCCGCGGGCGGCGGGGGGCTGTTGTTTGGCCGGTGGTGGCTGGCAGCTCAGGGGGGTGGAGGTTGAAGATGAACCGCAGGCCCTTGATTTCGTATCCAACGGCTGCAAAATCGACTGACCGGAGATGAAAAATTCAGTCGACCGACGTGTACCCTCACCTTGCTAGTGCGTTCAGTTTCGACAGCAAAATTTAGTTTCGACGGCTAAGTTCAGTTTCGATAGTTAAGTTCAGTTTCGACAGTTAAGTTCAGTTTCTACAGTTAAATTCAGTTTCGACAGTTAAGTTCAGAGATGAGCGGCTGATGTATTTTACATCTAGCACTTTGTGGTTATGTATTTTACGTCATGTATTGGAGATGCTATTAGAATTCCACTCAGGTTAATGTTGTTCATTGTCTCTCTTGTCCTGCTTTAGCCTCGGCGTCGTACAACTCACCGGAGCTGCTCCAACGATGAAACCCTCCATCACAGCAGAGCAGTACCTCGGGCTCCATCTCCAGACGCCTAAGATCTTCTTCCCCTCCTCCGACAGCCAAGTAAGCCGGAGCATCCTCACCGGCCAACCCAATCCTGCTGAGATCAACATGGCTTCGCCAAAGAGGTTGTACACTTGTTGCATCTCTTTTTTACTCTACATCTTATATATATTGTCCACTGAGCAGTCGTAGTAACGGGAAATATGATTATTTTATCCTACTATATGACAAGCAGTGAGGTACCAGGAAACTTAGCTATCCGTGATGGACTCTCTTGAACTCCATCATTATTTATCTCTGCGCGTTTGAGTTGTGCATTTGTCGATGGGCCTGGGAGTTGAGCTAGTATGGCAGTGGCCTGGGTCCAAAGTAATAGAAGTAGCACAAAAATATTTTTTTAGTGTAGGATTTTCCTTGCTCAAGCCTGCCTACTAGAATCGCCAGTGCTTGAAAGGAAAAGTGAATGAAAAACATCAGAATTGGAAAGTTTCCTATGGTACTACTTTTCATGAATTTGGTGCAAAGGAATGGAGCAAAGGAAAATTATAGGATTTGTTCCTTTACTGTCTCCTTGAAAGAAAAACCGTAGGAATTCTAATTTCCACTTCTCCTCTTTTTCATATTCCTATTCATCAAGCACAAGACTAAGAGATAGTAGCAAAATAGCATTATAACCGTACAATTTCTTGTGGTTTGACTTAATCTCACCATGCTTTTTTGCATCCTGTGATCTTCCAATTGTTGTGAATCAAACACCCAGATTGGCAGAAATCCTGTGTTTTTAAATTCTCTGTTTTGCACGTGCATTCCTATCCTATTCCTGTCTATTTCCTATCCCTGCATTGTTAGAATCCTCAAATTCAAACAAGCCCTTACTCAATTACTTCTGCTACAGATATGTGTCAAAGAAAACCTTGTGTGGTTTGTCCTGCTCCTGCGGCGATGTGTTCCACCCCAGCTCAGCTGCTCCAACGACGGAAGGGTTCACCACAGTAGGGATCCGCTCTTCAGACTGTCTTTCGCTGCCTCAGATCTTCTTCCCCGCCGCCGGCAGCCACGGCAACTGCATTACCATCATCAACTGAGCAGATGACCTTGAGGACTACACGGGTCCGCAAGAGAGGTCGCACTCTTCCGTGTCTGCTTATGTTATGTGTCGCTTAATATGACGACATGCTACATTATCGTCGTGTTCACCTATTAGACTCCGAGTCAGGTCCAAACTAATGCTGAAACTTGAGTTTTTAAATGGTTGTGGGGTAGATATTGGGGTAGCAATCAGTACTATTTGTCTACTATCTGGTTAATCTCTGGTGTCTACTATGAGTTTCATGTTGGGTGCAAACAAACATTAAAGGAGCCATTATCTGTATTTTTTAACTAAAGCTATTATCTGCCTGCTATCATTGGTTTTGGGTCTATCCACAGTTTGCTACCATCACTCTGGATTTGTGCATGCACTCCTTACATAATCTCACTATGTTTTATTCCTATGCATGCCAGTTATTGTACACAATGGAACTGATCATGTAGAGAAAAAGAGCGAGCCTTGCGTGGCAATAAAATTTCATGCAGACGTCGTTCCATGGTGGGCGCAAAGGCAGCCCCCTCCACCCATTTCGGATCATAATCAAGAGGAAGATAACTGTTCTGAGGGGGATTCAGAAGGAGAAGACCACTCCTATTTACCCCATGAGATCTTCGCTCTAACTTGGCATGCTGATGTTGGTAATATCGTGCATATGGTGCCTTGCATTTCTTACTGAATACATTAAAGATGTCATCTGCTTAGTTTAGACATGCTTCGTGTCAATGCCATCTGTTTAGTTTCTTTATCGTATATGTGAATCATGCAATACCATCTTGTCTAGCCAGGCATCATATATGTGAATTTTGCAATGCCACCCTAGTTAGCCAGTCATCTTATATGTGAATTATATCATGCCATCATTTTTTTATTACGTGTTAAATTTGTCAACAATTTTAGTATATTCAATTACTCTTCCTGTGCATCAGCCATTCGGCACGGTCATGGAAAAAATCTGGAGTGGAAACAAGGTCTTTAGAGCAGACAATGCTATCTGACGAAGTGCATGTCTTACTGGTTACCGATAGCTCCTCAGAGGAGGATTCAGAGACAGATGACCAGTCATATTTCCCCCCGAGGTGCATGCCCTAACCTGGCAGGGTTATGTTGCTCATATCGTGCGTATGGTATCTTGCATTGCTATGTCATTTGCTTAGTTTAGACATGCTTTGTGTGAATGTCAGCTGTTTAGTGTCTAATTACCATATATGTGAATTATGCAATGCCATCTTGTCGCAAGACATTATATATGTAAATTATGCAATGTTATCTTGTTGCAAGGCACTGTGTATGTGAATTATGCAATGCCATGCTGTTTAGGCAAGCGTCATATATGTGAATTATATCATGCCGTCCTTTTTTTGTATTTCTCATCGCTTTTGTTGACAATGTTTGTATATTCAACTGCTCTTCCTGTGCATCAGCCATTTGAATTGGTGATGGAGAAATCTGGAGTGAAAACAAGGTCTTCAGAGCAGGCAATGCTACCTGCTGAAGCAGATATCTTGCTGGTTATAGATAGCTCTTCAGAGGAGGTTCTGTTCGCACACGAACACGTCACCGTGTACCCTCGACGCCGGGGGTGATGCACCGCAGCTCACATCGAAGGAGACACGCCGGAAGCGCGGTACGCAAGACAATCCGGCGGGCGCTTTTGTAGACCCGAAACCCCACACGCCCGGGAGGGACCCCATCAGGGCGCGCGGCGGCTATGGGCTGCCCTAGGTTGACCTGATCGCCCCTAGAGCCTCAAGGTTCGCCGCCCTGCAACAAGAAGAACAGACGAAGAACGAGGAAGAAGAAGAACTAGGGTTAAGGAGAAAGATAAAAGATAAAAAGTGGTAGATGATTTGATCAATTGTGTGTTGTTTAATCGGCCGTCACCCCTTAGATACATAAGAGGCGGCTGGACTTCCCGTGCAAGGAAAAGTCTTGGATTCACGTCCAAAACCCTAATCGAATCCGGATTGGTTTTGTCCGAACTTTCCAAAACTGTTCGGTTTAAACTGGCTGCACCTTGCGCGTCCTTTTTGTGGTGGTAAACGATCTCGGATGGAAACGAGCCCAAAAGCAATCTTGACCGTTTCGATGAAACGAACAACTTTCATGTTGAATGTTTTTCAATTTGAGGCCATCTTGACGGTCACGCAGAACACCTGTTCGCTCGCGCTACCCATCAGACCTATGTCTGGTGGGGCGCGCCACATCTCGCCTCGTGATAGGGCTGTACTCCGATAGCTCTAACTTTTGCATACGAACTTGGATTGGGACGATTTTTATATCAAAATCGATCGTTTCGACGAGATGAAGACAATTCATGTTGATAATTTTTCCATAAGAGGACATCTTAATTGGGTTTCAAGCCATTTTTTAATCTGGTGTCAACATGAGCATCTCTGAAGTTGTCATAACTTTTGCATCCGAACTCCATTTTAGACCATCTTCATATTCATCTTGATCTTCTTGAAGAGAGACATCTTTATAACTCAATTTTAGACCAACTCCATTTTCAATAGTAAGTTTGAATTACTCTTGACATAGCTTCAAGACACTCTTTATAAACGTGCCACTTTTGAGCATCAACACATGCCCCCCTGTTTTTCGGCAAAGCTAGCGTGCCGAAAAATAACTTGTACCAAGTTTGTTCTAAGGACGATGTCAACACTCCATCGGCCATTTATATGTCCTTAGGACGATAAGTATATATCGACCATGTCTTGTGTGAACTTTCTGATGCAAACTTGGGTGAAACCTTCTCAGCTTCATTAACAATCCGGTGATAAAGTACCATAGATATGTATCTCAAGGTCATCCTCCGAACCATATTGTTCACTCTTTTGCTAGGATTTTGTAGATAATCAACAATACTTTCTCCAATCCTTACTCTCGCCCGCATAAAAATTTCATTAGTGGCCGAAGCTATGGACTTCGGTTCGGCCTTACCTATATTGACGAGACGAAGCACCAGCTATTGAGAGAAATGCAATACAACATGATTAACATAGTAGCCGGATGTTTGCTGTGCCAATTCTTTTGAATTTCCATGTCTAAATATATGAACAATTTTAAAGCAAACCAAGGTAAATTTTGCATCTAGACATACCCCAAGATAAACTATGAGTGATTCGTCAAAACATTGATAAACCCTGAATATTTGTTGCACTACTCATAACGAATCACCGAAAGCCTCAGTATGTATAGCACCTATAGCAAGTAAAATACTCAATCCGAATAACCATATTCGGCTTTCATTAATCGTGCATAAAAATATTCTAAGAGGCATGGGGCTTAAAAAATAGTACCATAAAGAAATATATAAACACCACCAACACTTTGGCCATTGCTACGAATTGAACCATCAAAACATAATCTCCATAGTACTAGAAAGACAAGGCTAATATCAACATTATGCATGTCATTAATCCGATGTTTAGTAATAAAATCAGTTATGATTTGGCCTCTTATAGATCTCAGAGATGCATAAGCCAAATCATATCCAAACAAAGTATAAGCCCACTAGCCAATTCTGCAACTATGAATTGGCCTATGCAACATATATTCAATGACATCGGTCACTATGTCCCAACTCCATTCATTCATAATATAGGCATACATATAAATTTCCATGAGCACGTACCTTGTCTCGCTCTCCAATCGAATTAAGGACGATGTTAGAATACTACACCGGCCATGTATTGACATACTCTTAGGAAGATAGATAAATATCGGCCATTACCATGTAAACTTCATTCAAAACACATACAGCCGAAATAAACAAATGAAATGACAAATCAAGTATTTTGGCCCTTTGGATCAGCAACAAACTTGTAGCTAATCAAATGTATAGTGACTTGGTAATACCCTTTCATGATGTAAGAAATTATATTGCATCCATGTATTAAAATAAGTCCATTGAGGGTTACCAATCATACCTGATGACGAATTCCATGGCATAGGCGTTAATGGCATAGTTGAAGAATATGGATAATGTGTAGACCAAAGATGTTGAAACCTTCGGCTTGGTCCTTCATAGTTTCACTCCTTTCCTTATTCACCTTTGCCGCACTTCTTGTAATGGAAGCTTGCACATAATTCTTATTTTGAGCACTTCCTTTGGGAACCCATGCCATGTTCCTTTATTCAATTTCTTGTGCACTAAGTTTTTGTAATTTCTTCTTTTGCCAATACGATAAGCTGAGCAGGCATCTCGGCTGTGATTCTGTTTGACCAATGACAATTCCTTTTTGGCCTTGTGCACTCTCAACTTCTTTTCTTCAGATTTGGCACTTCGACTCTCAATAATTGGTTGCTTTGTCTCATTGCATTTAGTAGCCAATGTCAACACATTAATTGGCTCTTTTTCACTTGAGATCAAATCCGAAGTTGCACTCTTATGACCATCTCTTTTAACACGGTAAACTTGCTTGACCACCTCTTTCTTCTTCCTTGAGCTCTGCACCGATTCCTTATGATTGAAACGGCCTTTAACATGTGATTGTTCAAATGTTGATCTTCTTGGAGCTGCATAATATTGGTGAGATGGTCTATAATAAGATGGAGAATGTGCCCTTGTATCATACCTGTCCCATGAGGAATATGGATCTATATGAGCATAGGGGGGCATCCACGGCATTGGCATTGGTGGCCCAAAATAAGGATATGAATATGTTGCATTAAAATTCTCACTTTGCCAATACCGATCCTCATATTTGCGCCTTGGGGTGATCTTGGTTTCTTTGCATGATTTGGCCGATAAGCATTCTTCTCTTCAATCTTCTTTTGATATTTATCCAATAGTTCAGCGAAGGTGATTTTTGATCTCTTACACTTGCGCTTATTTCGGCCTTTGTTTTCTTTTGGTTTGCTTTTATCGATCATTGGATTTTCTTGCTGCCCCCCAGTCCTTGGCGTCTCCATTGTAGCTTCGATGGAATTCTCGCCCTTAAGATTATGTTCATTATGCTCTTCAACAACTTCTTTACTTGAAAGCTTCATCCCATCACCTGCAGTTTTTACCTTCACTTCAAATGGATCGGCTTAAAGCAACCGATGCAAAAACTTTTTGCCATGGGGACCAATCGGAATAGACTGGTCATCTCTTGGTATTTCAACAAACTTCAATCGTCCTTTTTCAATGGCCGATTTAACTATTTGATGAAACATGTTGCAATCCTCAAAATTATGCTTGGACGAATCATGCAACTTATAATACATTCGTCCTTGGATTGATGGCTTAACATGGTGATCAAAAATTGTAATGTAATTATTTTTCAGCAACAAATCAAATATTTGATCACACATGCTTGAATTGAAGGTATACTTCTTGTTTTCTAGCCGATCGTGTTGTGAGAACGGCTTTGGAGTTAAGCAAACTAATGGTTCAGATTTTGCATCACCCCATTCGGCTATGCATTGTGTTTTGCACTCTATCTCTGATGTGTAACACCCTCGATGCGGCTATATCTCCCATGTGTCGAAGCACGACTTAGAGGCATAACCGCATTGAAAGCAATGTCGCAAGTGAGGTAATCTTCACACAACCCATGTAATACATAAGGGAAAGAGATACATAGTTGGCTTACAATCGCCACTTCACACAATTACATGAATATAACATTACATCAACCAGATACACACAAGGTCCGACTACGGAACCCAAAATAAAAGAAGACTACCCCAAATGCTACACAGATCCCCGATCGACCCCAACTGGGCTCCACTACTAATCGACTAGAACGAAACAACACAAAGGACAAGATCTTCATAGAGCTCCTCATTGAGCTCGGTTGCGTCACCTGCACGGTTCAACGACACCTGCAAGCTGGGTTTGGAAGTATCTATGAGTCACGGGGACTCAGCAATCTTACACCCCCGCGATCAAGACTATTTAAGCTTATTGGAAGGGTAAAAGGTATGAGGTGGAGCTGCAGCAAGCAACTAGCATATATGGTGGCTAACTTATTCGCAAAAGAGAGCGAGAAGAGAAGGCAAAAGCATGGTCAAACAACTATGATCAAGAAGTGATCCTAGAACAACCTACGTCAAGCATAACTCCAACACCGTGTTCACTTCCCAGACTCCGTCGAGAAGAGACCATCACGGTAACACACGCGGTTGATGTATTTTAGTTAAGGTCAACTTCAGGTTTTCTACAACCGGATATTAACAAATTCCCATCTGCCCATAACCGCGGTCACGGCTTTCGAAAGTTCAAATCCCTGCAGGGGTGTCCCAACTTAGCCCATCACAAGCTCTCACGGTCAATGAAGGATATTCCTTCTAGCGGGAAGACCCGATCAGGCTCGGAATCTCGATTACAAGACATCCTGACAATGGTAAAACAAGTCCAGCAAGACCACCCGATGCGCCGACATCCCGATAGGAGCTGCACATATCTCGTTCTCAGGGCAACACCGGATAAGCAATCCGTACAACTAAAACCAGCCCTCGAGTTTCCCCGAGGTGGCGCTGCAAGGGGCTCTAGTTTGGACCAACACTTAGACAAGCACTGGCCCGGGGGGATTAAAATAAAGATGACCCTCGGGATGCGTGACTCCCAAGGGAAAAAGGCTAGGTGGCGAAAGGTAAAACCAAGGTTGGGCCTTGCTGGAGGAGTTTTATTCAAGGCGAACTGCCAAGGGGTTTCCATTATAACCCAACCGCGTAAGGAACGCAAAATCCGAGAACATAACACCGATATGACGGAAACTAGGGCGGCAAGAGTGGAACAAAACACCAGGCATAAGGCCGAGTCTTCCACCCTTTACCAAGTATATAGATGCATTAATTAAATAAGAGATATTGTGATATCCCAACAAAATATCCATGTTCCAACAAGGAACAAACTCCAATCTTCACCTGCAACTAGCAATGCTATAAGAGGGGCTGAGCAAAGCGGTAACATAGCCAAACAATGGTTTGCTAGGGCAAGGTGGGTTAGAGGCTTGGCTTCACAATATGGGAGGCATGATAAGCAAGTGGTAGGTATCGTAGCATAGGCATAGCAAAAGAGCGAGCAACTAGCAAGCAAAGATAGAAGTGATTTCGAGGGTATGGTCATCTTGCCTGAGATCCCGCAAGGAAGAAGAACGAGTCCATGAGGAAGACAAACGAACGTAGTCGAACGGGTCCTCACAAACGCGACGTTATCGGAACCAACCCGAAGAAGCAACACAGGAAAGAAGCACACAACATAGTAAACAACCACCACATGAACATGGCATGATGCACAACCAAGTATGATGCATGTCCGGTTTAATGAGGCATGGCATGGCAACGTGCACAAACAACACTACAAGTTAAGTGGAGCTCAATATGCATCGGGATGCATATTGACAAAACACCACATTCCATTATTTAGTTCACTCCCGGTTAGGTACTCGACAATATTAAATGTTGTTAAACATGGCAAGAAGTGAGGCATAACAAAACTACATCATCTAAACAATTTAAATGGGGCCGGATATAACAAATAACGAATCCGGTAAATCTCCATATGCCTTAGTAATTTATTGCAACAACAATTTAAACATTTTAATTGTTCTTATCAAGATGCGGATGACATGAACAAGTTTATGCAATTTTTATAAAAAGTTGACAAGAGCATTATGAAGCATTTGTCACCATGGTGGAAAGAAAAGGGGTGCCACGGCAATGAATCCGAAAATGATGCCACGGCAACATATCGGTTTCGGTAACTCGATTGAGATCCTGGTGCAAACGAAAGTGCGGCGGGAGCGTCACATGCGATAGAAGGTGGGGTGCTCTCGGATACCAAGTTCCCACATGTCGGTGGCAAGGCAAAAAGAGGGGCGACGTTATCGAACAAGGGTGCATCTCATACAACATGCATTCATTCGTTCACGGGCGTCGTCTCGAGGTTATACCTTCGAAGCGTGCGTTATCGAAGGGGTTCAAGTTTGATGCGGTGTAGGGGAAGTAGGCGTTCTCGGGACGTTCGGTAGTGGAAGTAGGGGTACAGGACAACGGTAGAGGTACTCGTGATCTTGGCGGCGATAATCGTTCACGTTCTTAGTTGCACAATTTTTTTGTAGATGTTCGGGATCACGACGAGGGACTTGACATCTACGGAGTCTTCGAGGGTCGACGGTACTTGACGTCCAAGTGGTATCTGGGGTACTTGGCATTTGTGCTACCCGGGTGTTCGGCGCCTCATGCTGTACATGGTCCACAAGTCGTCGATCATTCGCGTTCTGACTTGTGGATCTTGCCGACATGAAGTGGTACTTGGCGAGTCCGCGTAGTTGTACATGGGCCGTTGCACACGTGACGAATCCGAGCCTTTCGGGGTCGGTCTTGGCGAGGGATGGTCGTAGTGGTACTTGTCGGTCTCGGTCGGGGCGGCAAAGCGTAGTCGAACTTGAGGTGGTCTTGACGATCCCAAAAACGCTCTTGCTCGAGGAGGTCTCTATCTTGGTCTTCACCAGTCGTGGTACTTGGCGAAAGGGATCCGCGAATGCGGCCCTGCTACCTGGACTCAGTGGCCTGGCAACGACAACAAGGGCAGCGGGGCAGCAGCACGTAGACGACGCAGGTGACAGGGAGCTCGTGCAAGAGCCTTCATGCGCAGGAAGCGGAGCAGGGTTGGGCGATGCTTTGCTGGACTTGGTGCAGTCGCGAACGAGGGCTGGAGGCGGCCAGCTGGGTATGGTGGCGCACACAGTGTGGCAACCTTGGACAGGCAGCGGTGCTACAGAGGGAGAAGGACGGCGGGAGCTGCAGGGTGCCGGCGACGGAGGAAGCCCGCGAGGTCCCTGACAGGGAGGCAGTGGAGGTCGCCGGCGGGTAGTGGTAGCAGCGGAGGGGACGTCCACGGCGGTGCTGGTCGCCGGTAGGGGCGGCTGGAGCTTCGAGCTCGGCCTCAGGACGACGACGAGGCCGGAGGAGGAGGGCCATGGAGGAGGCGCAGGAGTCCTGCCAGCGAGGAGAAGCAGAGGCTTCAAGGCGGCGGAGGTCGCCGACAGAGTGGCTGGGCGTGGGGGTGCGTGGCCATGGGGATCGGGCTTCGTCTTCTGTGCGTGGTGACGGCCTGAGGGAGGAGACGAGCGAAAGAGGAGGGGATCGAGAGCGGGCGCTCTGTCCCTGGCGGCGCGAGAGGGACCGGGGGAAGGGAGCGAGATGGCATAGGGTTAGCGAGGGGAGAGGCTGGGCCTTAGAGGCTGCGCTGGAAGAATGGGCCGGCCGGCGGCTGGTTGGGTCTAGGGATGGCCCTAGAGGCCGGACTGCCTGGCCGGCCCGGAGGAGAGGGCGACGGCTGGGCTGAGGCCCTGCACACACACACACACACACTCTCTCTCTCTCCCCTAGACTAAACTCTCTGTTTATATAAATAAACAGTTCAATAAAAGAAAAAGGCCAGGGGGGCTAGAAGAGGAGTTTTTCAGATATAAAAATATCCTCAATCTCCTGGAACTATACTCTATTTGATAAAATTGCCTTGGATATTTTTAGAGGTAGAAAAATACAACAATTTTAAATATGATTCAAACTTGAGGCATTTTTGAACCTAACCAAAACAACTCCAAAGGATCTGAAATCTGACAGAGAGGTTGAAGGCATGGTCGAGAATTTATAGGAAAATTATGAACATTAATAGAGAAGGGGAAAGTGGCCCTTGCAAAAGAAAGGATCAAGAAGGAAAGGAGAAGGAGATGATGCATGGGACAAAAGCATGTGATTATTTGAAAGTGTGTTATGGGTGATACCAAATTATTGGAATATAATTTATATAGCTCCCTAAAATATTGGGAGAATGTGTTTTAAAGAGTAATCACCATAGTGAATATCCCTCGATTTAAATGGACCGAAGATCCATGCAATTTATTTAGTTGAGTTAAGAAAAGAAATGACATGATGCAATGCACATGATGCAAAGATGAATGCAATGAACCAAACAAAACACACAACAAAACCCGGAAACCATGGAAGGCATCTGAAGCTCCGATCTTGGGGCATTACAACACTCCACCACTATGAGAGGATCTTGTCCCGAGATCTAGGATGGCAGCGAAGGGAAAATGGAAGAGAAAGAAAAGAGGTAAAACTAAGTTGCTTCTTTGACAAACGAGTGAAACCACGAACCTTGAGAGGTCGAACAAATAGAATGAAAGAAAGCAATGAAGAAGAACAAAATTGAAAGCACTCTGGTAGGGAAGAGTAACAAGGAAGAACAAATTCGGGCAGCACTCCAGTTGAAAAGTGATAAGGAACTTGATTAGATGAAAAGAACTTGAGCAGAGGGCACAACACTCCGATTAAAACAAGATAGAGAAGGAATAAGAATGATATAATTTGGAGAGCACTCCGGTTGAGAAGGGGTGCAAAATTTGAAAAGATGAGAGAGCTCGAAAGAAAACACGACACTCCGGTTGAATGGATCAGCAAAGAAAAAAACACTATCATGAGAAAACAAGAAGATGGGTAGAAGAGAGCAACATCACAATGCCTCCGTAACAAAAGAATAGAAGAAAGATAATTGAGATAGGAGAAAGGAGAAGAAAATGCCAACTTCTGCCACAAAAGAGCTTGAAGAGGCATCTTCAGGAGAAGGGTCGAACGGAGTTGTTGGAAAAAACCAACAACGAAAAGAATAAGGTTGATATGGTCTTATGGAATACATCTCAAAATTATGAGGTGACAACCTGCCACTCACGGGAAGAAGAATTGGATTGATATCAACAAGGAGATGAGAAAGTATTTCGTCGGGAGGATAAAGAACTTGGGTCCTTTATAAGCACCATAAATAGCAACAATCCTTAGGGAAAACTTTAGGTGAAATATAACCCAAGATAATTGCAATGAAGAGATTGATGGGTTTAAATATCTCAATCTTGTGAATGAAGAATGATATATTACCACCTCAAAAGATAAGGGAGAAACAATTGCACTCCGGATTACAGGATGAAGAAAGCATGAGCTCCTCAGAAAATAATCTCAATGAAAAACTTCTAGACGGAATTAAATCCTTTATGAACCAACATGTAGAATCTTCATGAAGAACTTTGGTAATAAAAGAATGATCAAACGAAAGGAAGGAGAAGTTGAAAACACAAGGTGAATCCTTGCAATGATTAGATGGATCTTTGAGATGAAATAATTGAGAGAACTTGGAACTTCGGGAAAAGAATAGATAAAGCATCTCGAACCGAGAATTTGATGAGCCTCCGGAATAAAGAATTAATCATTTGGGTGAATCAAGAATAAGAATTATGTTATGCTCCTCCTTCACCAATTAAATTGATGACGAGCAAACGGATTGCATACAACTTATTCTCGAAGAAAGGATTAGGATAGATATGGCGCCAACTTGAGAAGGTCTTCAATGAACCACCGGTAGGATAGAAATAACAAATAAATTGATATGATAAACGAAAGAAGAGAAACTTGAATGAACCACCATAATAATTGAAAATGAACGAAGGAAAGATAAAGAAACACCAGGAAGAGTTAGAGAATGAATGAAGATACTTCAGGGAATTTGATATATGAGAATGAATAGATCACAAACTGATAAGAGAATACTTTAATGATGCACGGGTAAGATTTGGAGAATGATAGCTGAAAGCAGAGAATGAATAAACTTGAAATGATGGACTTCGGATAATCAAACTGAGAAGACTCTTGAATTGCTTCGGATGGGTGAAAAGAATTGTCACAATTGAAAACAATTATGAGAGGATGGCAACAAACTAGAATCACGAATCATCGAGAGAATGGACAAGATTGAGAGAGAAAAAAATCTTCTTCGGTCTTCAAATGTTGAGAATGACGACGAGAAACACCACCAAGAATTATTTAGACACTCTGGAAGAATCAAAACGAAGAGGTTGAGCCAACGATGAAAAGAATTCGACAGATCTTGGAGAAAAGCATTTGACTGATGATAACTCATTCTTACGTCAAACTTGGAAAAGAATTTGAGAAGCTCCGGGAAAATTAGAAGAGTCAGGTAAGATCCTGGAGAAAGACCTGTGGGTTAGGGCCCACTCAAAAAAAACACCATTGAATGATTTAAAAGATAGATTGCGCTGGTTGAATTAAATGACTTGAATGAGATAACATCCTCGAAATAGGTTGAACTGATCTTGAATGAAAAGACGAGCCTTCTGAGATATTTTGAGCACTCCGGGACAATAGATTAGCGAGAGGTGAACGATTAAGAATTGCACCGGCATGAGAAAACCTTGAAATGAGGAAAAGGGTAAAGAAACACCAAAAGCTTGAATTGAATCCACCGGAGGAGAAAAAGAACGAAAAATGATGAACTTGAAGCTCCGTTAGAATCTTCACGAGAATCACCGGATAAGAACATTGACGGAAAAGGAATGGAGAGACTTCACAAGAATAAAAGGATACTTGATTAAGACATCTGAGTCCTTCAGGAAAAAGGGGTGGGCGGGCGGGAGAAACAAAGGCAGCTTGGAACGAATGAAACAAACATCGTTGAGAGGAACTGATAATTGATCTTGCCAATGTTGAAGCGATCAGATCCACTTGAAGAGAAACACACCGGTTGAGAAGAGGATTGACATGACAATATCGATTATCATGAAGGATTGGTATTCACATAGGAATATGAGAACACCGCTTAGGAAAAGGTATGGAATCAACATTTGACTTTGAAGCAACTCGAATACCACAGCTCAAAAACAAAACAAAGGATTGGCTTGCAGAATAAGCCAGAACAAACATATGATAGAGATTTCATCTGAAGTTTTCGTGGTGGGGCCTACACGGGCTCGATCGTACAGCACCATCATGTACAAGGCAGTGCACATGACATACGAAGCGTCCCCAAGTCGACATAGCCAAGGACTCTTTAAGACACAACGAGACTACTGTAAAACCAACCGTGGATAGGCAGACCACTAGACGTCGAACCCCAATTTCATATCATACATATGTCAGAAAGATATCCTAAGAGCTACTTGAATTCCCACTTATAAACTCCCGAAACTTTCCGGTTATGCAATCAGGTGTTGGGGATACAGGGGAAGCATAATATCTCACCCAAAACTAGCAAATCCTACATCCAGATGTATCCATCCTTCAACACATAACCAAGAAACCTTTGGAAATCGTTTACCTCAACCTTCGAAAGCATCCGTTAAACGAGTTATGGCAATACTCCCGAACTCCCGCCCCAGTACTGGGTGGCGTCGAGGTTATCTCACCAACAACTGCATAAAAGAGATTTTCGATGTCGGCGAAACTAATCTCAGGTATTCCAGAACTGCAACGATAAAATTGTGATGGCAACACCTCGGAGCTCAACTCCCTGGGACACTGCCACAACCCCTGAATGACAGGAGGCACCAAGAACAATGTTCTCGTCACAGAACCATCGGAATGATTCCAAGATACCCGCGTGATCCTAAATTTTTTTTAGTGAAATTTGAGAAGAGAAGAGTCAAAACTCTACGTCAGGATGCCTCACCAGAGCGACGAAGGGACTGAGGAGTAAAAAGAAGTCCTAACTCTCCGATATATATAATTCCTAAATGACTCAAAACATTTCTAGACTCAATAACGCCAACGATTCGATCAAGCAGGGGGCTCCTAAGGTCGGGGAAGGCTCTGATTACCAACTTATAACGCCCTCGATGTGGCTATATCTCCCACGTGTCGAAGCACGACTTAGAGGCATAACCGCATTGAAACCAATGTCGCAAGTGAGGTAATCTTCACACAACCCATGTAATACATAAGGGAAAGAGATACATAGTTGGCTTACAATCGCCACTTCACACAATTACATGAATATAACATTACATCAACCAGATACACACAAGGTCCGACTACGGAACCCAAAATAAAAAAAGACTACCCCAAATGCTACACAGATCCCCGATCGACCCCAACTGGGCTCCACTACTGATCGACTAGAACGAAACAACACAAAGGACAAGATCTTCATAGAGCTCCTCCTTGAGCTTGGTTGCGTCACCTGCAAGCTGATTTTGGAAGTATATGTGAGTCACGGGGACTCAGCAATCTTACACCCTCGCGATCAAGACTATTTAAGCTTATAGGAAGGGTAAAAGGTATGAGGTGGAGCTGCAGGAAGAAACTAGCATATATGGTGGCTAACTTATTCGCAAAAGAGAGCGAGAAGAGGAGGCAAAAGCACGGTCGAACAACTATGATCAAGAAGTGATCCTAGAACAACCTACGTCAAGCATAACTCCAACACCGTGTTCACTTCCCGGACTCCGCCGAGAAGAGACCATCACGGTAACACACGCGATTGATGTATTTTAGTTAAGGTCAACTTTAGGTTTTCTACAACCGGATATTAACAAATTCCCATCTGCCCATAACCGCGGGCATGGCTTTCAAAAGTTCAAATCCCTGCAGGGGTGTCCAAACTTAGCCCATCACACGATGTCTTTGGATAAGAAACTATACTGGCATCGGTTTGCTCAGAAGATTTTAACCTTGGCTTTAAATTTCTGAAACGAAAATAGCTAGAACATACATGTCTCAATTGAGACCAAGTGTAAGCCAAGTAAGAAATAAGCAGAGCTAGCCAATTAGATATGAGCTTTAGATAAAGCAATGGGGAAAGCCTTGGCTGCAATAATTTTTCGCAATCAGTCTTTCTGAATGGTGCAATATGTTGACCGATATGCTTTGTGACAATCTGATTGCTAACAGATAAATTACCCTTCTTCATTGGTCTCTCAATATTTCTTATGAAGATTTTTCTAATATATGCATCAACAACTAAGTCATGACCAAATCTGAAAACAGATAAATTAATTGCTAGACATACCTCTTCAAATATATTGGGAGAGCATGATGGTGGTGTGACTTGAAGAATATATTGCTCCGCCTTTGGATAGCTCCCCAGCGCCTTGTCATCATCTTTATCTTGATTTCGTGCATCATTAGTTTAAAGAACTTCGTCCACCAAACTTTCTTCGGCCACTTGTTCTTGTTCTTGAAGCTCGTCAATTTCTATGGCACGAAACTCATAGGGCAGGAAGTAGGTTCCATCAACTTCAGAAAAATCAAGTATGGTTGTATTGCTATACTTTCCATGCCCTTTCTCAATAACGTTTACCTCTTTGGATTTGATGGATTCGGAATATATACTACTTGATTCGGCTTTTTCAACCGAAGAACTTTTAGTTTCCGAATCATCATTATTTTCACCAGTTATATCAATTGGCAAGGATTCTTTTCTTTGAGCTAATTCCCTATCAATTTTCTCTTGGCGAAGTACTTGCACCCTATCACGCAAAGCTTTAACTCCCCTCTCAATTTCAGTCCGCTCTAGATTAGTTTGCCCCCCAATGCTTTTAGGATCTTTCGGCAATGAAGTGTTAGTGTTGCCGAAATTTTGCAATTGTGTAGGGGGTGTATAATATGCTGCGGTACTAGGTGGAGGTGTATGCACTACTGTATAACCATATGCTCTCTCACCAATACTATCAATTGATGAATTTTCATCTTCCTGCAAAACTCTAGCCTTTATTGCAGCATAATCAGGAAACAACCCCTTTTCATATTGTTCAAGGCAAAGAGCACTAACTCTCTTGTTTTGTGCCAAGCTCTTTTTTAATGCAGCCACAACCGCTTCTGGAAGGGATTGCTCCACAATACTCTCATATTCTTTCGGCAATGATTTGTGAGTGTTGCCGAAATTCTTGAATTGCGTAGAGTATGCATTATATGCTACAATATTTGATGACCGCACATGTGTTCCTGTAAAAATTTCACTTATTCGGCTATGACCATGAAGATGCGGGGCCGAATTACGAACATCTACAGTTGCATACGGTGCTGAAAATTTACTAACATGAGGTGTAGCATATGATGGTTGAGAGTAACTGGCCGAATAGCTAGTAGTAGCATGGCCAATTCTCCCATTCATCAGCAAGGTTGGATTCACATATTGCAAATTAGTTGCCGATGAATAAAAAGGTGAAACACTTTCTTGTATGCTATTGGAAAATTTAACATGAGGTGTTTCAAATTGATTAACTAAACCCATCATGTTGTTCGTCGGCATATGTATTTGTGGGGTTGCCGATGCATGAGAGTTTGGATACATAAGTTGTACGTTGCTAAAATCATAAGAATTTGAAGCATGAAGATTGCTTTGCATCGGCCCTTGCGCATAATTAGATGCATGATTGATAAAACTAGGGCTAGCCGATACATTATGCTCATTAGGTGATCCAGCAACAACATATGGATTATTTGCATCTACAAAGGGGAATTGGGTATTCATATTACCTTTGTAGATTGCAGCAACTTGATGACGATCTCTTCGTAGCAATAATGGGCTAGAGACCGTTCAAAGCTTCGTCCCCAGCGGAGTCGCCAAAAAGTGTATTCGCACACGAACACGTCACCGTGTACCCTCGATGCCGGGGGTGATGCACCGCAGCTCACGTCGAAGGAGACCCGCCGGAAGCGCGATACGCAAGACAATCCGGCGGATGCTTTTGTAGACCTGAAACCCCACACGCCCGGAGGGACCCCGTCAGGGCGCGCGGCGGCTATGGGCTGCCCTAGGTTGACCTGATCCCCCCTAGGGCCTCGAGGTTCACCGCCCTGCAACAAGAAGAACAGACGAAGAACGAGGAAGAAGAAGAACTAGGGTTAAGGAGAAAGATAAAAG
This sequence comes from Triticum dicoccoides, assembly GCF_002162155.2. Classification (NCBI taxonomy): domain Eukaryota; kingdom Viridiplantae; phylum Streptophyta; class Magnoliopsida; order Poales; family Poaceae; genus Triticum; species Triticum dicoccoides. The sequence continues at coordinate 642,686,925 of NC_041384.1, read as the reverse complement.
ATAAAAAGTGGTAGATGATTTGATCGATTGTGTGTTGTTTAATCGGCTGTCACCCCTTAGATATATATAAGAGGCGGCTGGACTTTCCGTGCAAGGAAAATGCTTGGATTCACGTCCAAAACCCTAATCGAATCCGCATTGGTTTTGTCTGAACTTTCCAAAGCTGTTCGGTTTAAACTGGCTGCACCTTGCGGGTCCTTTTTGTGGTGGTAAACAATCTCGGATGGAAACGAGCCCAAAAGCAATCTTGACCGTTTCGACGAAACGAACAACTTTCATATTGAACGTTTTTCAATTTAAGGCCATCTTCTGGGCCAAAACGGTCACACAGAACACCTGTTCGCTCGCGCTACCCATCAGACCTATGTCTGGTGGGGCGCGCCACATCTCGCCTCGTGACAGGGCTGCACTCCGATAGCTCTAACTTTTGCATACGAACTCGGATTAGAACGATTTTTATATCAAAATCGACCGTTTCGACGAGACGAAGATAATTTGTGTAGATCATTTTTCCATATGAGGACATATTAATTGGGTTTCAAGCCATTCTTTAATCTGGTGTCAACATGAGCATCTCTGAAGTTGTCATAACTTTTGCATCCGAACTCCATTTTAGACCATCTTCATATTCATCTTGATCTTCTCGAAGAGAGCCATCTCATAGTGACTTTCAATAGTAAGTTTGAATTACTCTTAACATAGCTTCAAGACACTCTTTATAAACGTGCCACTTTTGAGCGTCAACAGATTCATAGGCAGATGACCAGTCCTATTATCCCCCTGAGGTGTATGCTCAAACTTGGCAGGGTTATATTACTCATATAATGCATATATTGTATTGCAATGCTTAGTTTTTACATCATATACACAATATTGAATGTCATCTCCTTAGTTGACACATCATATATGCGATTGTCCTCTGCTCACTTTCTTAGTATATAAATCATATATTTGAATTATGTCATGCCATGATGTTTACATAGATAACATGTATCTGAATTATGGCATGCCAACCCATTTTCTAAAGACATAATATAGTTATATCATCTCATCCTGTTTACATAGTCATCATATTTTAAATTATGTCATTCTATCCGTGAATTATATCATGCCATCATGTTTCCATCGACGGCATGTTTGTGATTTATGGCATGCCAACCACTTTAATAGACACATCGTATAGTTATATCATGTCATCCTGTTTACATAGTCATCATATTTTGAAGTATGTCATTCTATCATGTTTAGTTAACCATCATACATGTGAAATTGTGTCATGCTATCCTGTTTAATTAGTCATCATATATGTGAAATTATGTCATGCTATTTTGTTTGCTTAGACAACATAAATGTGAATTATTTCATGCCCTGTTTTCTTCCCTACTATCCATTGCACCTGTCTATCTTACAATGTCTGTACATTCAATTACTTTTCTTGTTTATCAGCCATTTCAATTGGAGGGAGTGATGGCAGTATCTGTGGGAGTAAAAATACGGTCTTCAGAAAAGATCGTGCTACCTGTCGATGTAGATAGAACCACGGTTGTACTTACCCAAGAACCAGCCCCACCACACATAACCCACACTCATGTAGATTGTACCCCTACCCAGTTGGACAGAGAACCAACTACACCCTTCTAACCCCAACCCCAGCAGATAGACACCCAGTTCCTGTTGACACAGCACCGTATCCACCACAGAGCACCCAAACACGAGCAGTTAGTAAGGCAACTGTAGTGCCCAAATCACGAGGACCACCACTCCGAACCCGAAGTCAATGCTTAAAACAGAAAAAGAATTGTTCTCAGGTCAGGTTCCATAGCTATGGTTCATACTACTTTGCTCTTGCATCACTATATTTACTGATACCAACTAATTTCAAATTTGAAGGATGCAATTGAAACTCCAATGGCGCAACAGGTATGTTTTAAACCTGTTCCTTCAACATGTTTGGCTGTCTGCTGTTATAACTTGCTCTATGTTGATTTCAGTTTCAATTGAATAAACAGCTATGTTCTCATGCCATGCACATTACAAGTGTTGTTATTGCTGTGTAGTCTCCCACACTTATATTTTGTCTATGCTGCTTTGTCTTAAAAAGATATGATTCGAACTTTATCTATCTTGATTTGGCAACATAAACTAGAATGATATAGACCATACAGTGACCATACTACATAGATATATGTTTGTTTCATGTTGTTATCCTGTCCACCTTACTACTGAACTGGTTTACCAAAAGAGTTTCATATACTACATTGTAAACCTGAGATGTGTTTGTTTGTTTGTTTCTCTTTTAGAACGCGGATAAAATATTGGAGAAGAGTACCCTGTTATGCAATGGTAAAGGAAGTAATGCATATAAGGTTCAAGATAGTGAGACATCCCTGTTAGTCTCCAAGAAAGCTGATAAAAACTATATTGAAGACACTGAGACAACCCCAAAGTCATGTCTTGATGTAGTGTTCGAGTTACTGGCTACCACTGCTGGCACCAGCTCTTCGAACTCGTTGCCTGAATCAGTTCGGCTTCTTGAGTCTCAACTTCAAGTTGAAAGACATCGATCAGATCTTATGCGACAGGAAGCCGAAGGACTGAGGAAGTCCCTGCAGAATTCAGATGCATACTTTCTGGTGTAACAGCAAGCGCTGGAGGACTTAAGCGCCAAACAAGAGAAAGTTAATAAGCTTGCTAAGCATCTTGCCAGCATTATGGGTACCCAGGATATTGTTTCTTGAGCTCTTCTGAAGTGGTTTCAGTTCTGGACTTGTTTTGCTGCGGCGTTTATATGCTGCTGTGTTCCCTATATTTGCACTGGTGGCGAACTTTGATGCCCAGTGGATGTAATATGTGTAATAGCCGTGATAGCCTAGTGTAAGTTGCTTGCTTATTTATTTCCTTGTTGTCTTGTTTATTTGTTTGCTTGTAGTAGCTGCAGTTCTTTTTCTGCGGTTTGCTAGTGGCTGCAATAATCTATTTTTTAAAACAAGGCCACAATAACCATGGGCTAATATTTAATGTAGTGACACTGGGCCTCCTACGGGCCGTAGAAACAGTGGGCCTTCTACGGGCCGTAGAAACAGTGGGCCTTCTATGGGTCGTAGAAACAGTGGGCCTTCTACGGGCCGTAGAAACAATGGGCCTTCTACGGGCCGTAGAAACAATGAGCCTTCTACGGGTCGTATCATCAATGGGCCTTATACGGGTCGTATGATCGATTGGCCAAACATGGGCCAAACAAACCGCATTCTGTCAGTAAACGGGCTAGAGTTGGAATCGTCCGTTCATGGGCCGACCATAACGGGCCATCGTTAATAGGCCTTATTTGATGACTCTATGAAAACGGTCCAACGTATTAACGGACCACAAACAGGCAGAGTGTAACCACGGGCTGAATTTGGCCCACAAGCAGAAAATGACAGTAATGGGCCGTAAGTAAAATAATGCTGGAAAATAGCCCAAGAATAAATGGGCTCTGAGAAGGCCGAAAGATAACATGGGCTGGAAACGGCCCAACGGAATAATGGGTCGTTAATGGGTATAAAGTGGTACACTGTTCTTTACGAGCTAGTTTCACCACGGGTCGTTAATGGGTGTAAAGTGATACACTGTTCATTACGGGCCTATTTCACCACGGGTCGTTAATAGGCCAAGAGTTACATAGGGCCTCATATGGGCCGAAGGACGTCATGGGCCATACATGGGCCAGAAGTGAAAACATGTTGGAATCATATTGGATGGCCCAGATGACGCTAGTGGGCCTAATTCGAATAGGGCGTAACGGGCCTTGGGGCGGCATAGACACCATAGATACTTCTACAAATATTACACGAGACATTTTTCAGGTAATTTCGGTTGTTAATTCTATAATATTATATTATATTATCAGAGGCAAAAATACTACATGTTTTTATTTCTTTTGTAGAATTATTGAAGGCATTTGCGAAATAAATATGAAGATGAGAGATTGTGTTGGAGATTACATGATTCATACAAGTGCACAGTCAACCAAAGCCCTACGTGCATGCATCAGTAAGGATGAGGCAGCTTTGTTTGCGTCAATCACACATGTGTGTACACGAGCCGGTGCAAAGGAGCCAGCGATACAAGGATCAATTAGTGGGCCTGTACATCAAGTTGGGCCACGTCTTGTCAACCAAATCAGACGTCGGGTCTTTCCGAGCAATCGTATCCAGCCTCTGTACGAGCCCTATGTCCGCGCACCAACACACAAGGCGCATATGCACCCTTTAATAAATAGCTAGTCAAGGTTAGGGTTTAGACTCGGGTTTTGTTTAGAGAAGTTTAGCTATTGCTACTTTTATTTGTCTTCGCTCGTAGCGGCTAGTGTGACCGTCAAGACATCCTATCGGAACCCCATCTTGTGAGATTAATCCCATCTAGCATATTCGCAATTTTGAGATTGCTTGGCTATTATTTTCTTGCATGTTCTTTGATTTGCTTGCAGGAAAAATCCTTCGTGGATAGGTCGATCGCGCTGTTGGCTCGGTCGATAACGCCGTGGAGTTGGTTCAGCGATTGCCGTGGATATCAGTCGTGTACGGTTCTTCCTGTACGGTTGGTAGCCGGATCGTGAGGGTCAAGTCCCACCCAAAATCGTAGTTATCCTCTCTCATCGAAAGATCGGGTCCCAGTTCACATCAAGTGGTATCAGTTTTCAGGTTCATCGGTGAGAGATTTACAGTTTTCTTAGATTAGATTGATTTTAGTCCTACAAACCACAAAAAGCCAAAAAAAATTAGATTAGTTCATCCGCTCCACCTACCTTTTTAGCCTCTAGCAATTTTTGCATCTAGTATTTGTGTAGTTGAATTTTTGGTTGCATTCATCTAATACTAGTGCTGGTCTAGATTAGTCCGAGAGCAAATTATCTACTAGATCGACTTTGTTTTTGTCCACCATATTTTCTGCCACACCAATCCATCCGCCGCGCACCGTCTACCTGATCTGCTAAGTTTACGTGTTTGTCGCACACGCGCCAACTGCACCTATACACCACGTCCCATCCGCCTTAAAAATTGCTCCGCTACTGCCACGCTTGTTATCAGGTCGCTTCTAGTAGCACACTCTGGTTTAATCCTGTTATCCTCTTGTTACGTGTGTATACTTGTTAGTAACCGGCCTGGTCAAAGGAAAAAAAGAGAAGAAAGAGCAAGAAAAAAAGAAGGAAAGAGCAAGAAAAAAAGAGAAAAAAATTTGGAAAAAAAACAGAGAAGAAAAAGTAAGACAAAAAAGTTCAGGCCGGTTAGCATCTTTTGGAATATCTTTTATTGTCCAGAAACTTTACTTTGTTCATATACCTAATATCTGCTGCACATTTTTCTGCTTATGTTTTCATACATGGCCATTTATACCTCACTTATATCTGCTATTTAGAGCTCTCATATTTTCACCAGCTTCCACTCATTTGATTCAGTATCTGGGATTAGATTATTTTATCTCTTACTAGTCGACTGCCAGCACTAGTTAGAAGTTTGAGCAATTATTCAACTTGCATTGCTTTTTGCTAAATTGTGCCACTGATATTGTGAGTTGAGAAACCTTTGCCAAGCTACACTTTTTCTACCAATAAGTACAGGTTCCGGCTCTACTGATTCCTGGTTATCGCTCCATCCAATCTTCATCGGTAGTTTGAAGCCAACACCAACGCGTCGATCACCACCTGTTGCATTGGTAAGAACAAGTAAGAATTTGATACTAAGTTTGAGTGTGAGCAAATTTTTTCCACCACATCCTGTTAGTTGATAGGGATTATACATTGTGTTTTTTTTCCTCTTTCGCTAACAATGGCACAGGATCAACCAACACTTGAGGGCCTCACCGCGGATGTGAAAGTCACCAGCGAGCGTCTCGCCCAACTTGAGGGTGCTCAGATTGCGGCCGAAGAGAGGCTCAAGGCCATAGAGGATGCACATGGTGTTGCGAACACACAGCTAAAGGACATCTTGTCACGTCTTGACGAGTTGCGGACTGCAGCCCCTATCAACAACAACGCGGATCCTCGCAACTCCACGGGTGGCGCCGCTACTTCACGAGCTCGGCGTGTGCCCATGGGGCATCCACAACACCCAGCTACTGCCACTGATGCCGCCACCATAAACCAACACCAACAAATTCCTCCCCGCGTCGAGCAACATGGGGACAACTATGAGGATTATTCTGGTGACACAGAAGACGACCAAAGGGTCAACCACCATAATGATCGTGCTCATCGACAACTACGTTTCCACCGTCAAGGTATGGCACGAGGTCCACACAGGTATGATGTTCGAGATTATGACCACTCTAGTGCTAAAATTAAATTTACTATGCTTGCTTTCAATGGTAAATATAATCCAGATGTCTATCTTGATTGGGAACTTTCTGTTGAACAAAAATTTGCATGTCATGATATTCCTGAAAACCAACGAGTTAGGGCAGCCACTAGTGAATTTACAAACTTTGCTTCCATGTGGTGGAGTGAATATTGTCGTATTAATGCAAATAACATACCTACTACTTGGGATGCTTTAAAACGAGCTATGCGACAACGTTATGTTCCTTCATATTATGCTCGTGATAAACTAAATGAATTGCAACATTTAAAACAAGGTAGCAGTTCTGTAGAGGATTATTATCAAGAATTGCAAACTGGCTTAGTGCGATGTGGATTAGTTGAAACCGAAGATGCTATGATGGCTCGATTTTTAGGTGGTTTGAATCGTGATATTCAGGATATATTGGACTATAAGGAGTACAATTCTATTACTCGTTTGTTTCATTTTGCTTGTAAAGCTGAAAGGGAAGTACGGGGATGACACAACAAGGGACGAGGTAATTTTTCTGCAGGTCGCCGCTCATCATGGTCACCCTCTCCTACTGTGTCGTCCACTACTGAGTCAACACCACCTATCTTGCCCAATGGTGCACACTCTTCAAGTTCAAAATCAGTTGCACAATCATCCGCGGCTTCGAGAGAAATTTCTGTAGCACCCACCACTTCGTCTGGACACACAAGGGACATGAAGTGTCATATATGCAAAGGTGGCGGGCACTTGATGAAGGACTGTCCAAATAAACGAACATTCATCGTGCGGGAAGATGGCGAGTACTCTTCTGCTAGTGATTTGGATGAAGATACACGTGCTATGCTTGCCACTAATAATGTAGGTAACACTGAGGAGAATGAGACGGAGGCGATACCTGTTAATGCAGCGATGGCAGATCAATACCCAAGCCTTGTCACCATGCGAGTACTTAGTGTCCAGGTTGGGCATACTGAGATGCCTCAACGCCATAATCTTTTTCAAACTGAGTTTGTTGTCAAAGGGCATTCCGTTCGTGTGATCATTGATGGTGGAAGCTGCAATAATTTGGCGAGTATAGAGATGGTCGAGAAACTTTGCCTCACCACTACGAGACACCCCCATCCATATTACATCCAATGGTTCAACGACTGTGGTAAGTTGAAGGTAACACGTCGTGTGAGAGTACACTTTACACTTGGTTCATACCATGATTACGTTGACTGCGATGTTGTACCTATGCAAGCATGTTCTTTATTGTTAGGTCGACCTTGGCAATATGATAATAGTGTTATCCATCATGGTAGAACAAATTCATATACTCTCGTGTTTGAAGGAAAAACCATTAACTTGCTTCCAATGACCCCCCATGAAATAATAAATGTTGGAAAAGCTAAATCAATGGATCATGCTATGCATAGTATGCTTGCGATCAATTCTAAAAAAACTCCGTTGAGTGTCTCAACTTTTGAACTAGACATACCGCATGCTCAGGATGTTACAAATTTATTTCACCCTCATGAGCTAACGCCTTTGAAATGGCCTATATATGTTGCATCTATTTTTGCTTTGCTCTATGATGTGTTTCAGGTAAATGAAAGCCGAGGACGGCTTTGTTTTCAAGAAAGGGAGGATGATGTGGGCATAGACACCATAGATACTTCTACAAATATTACACGAGACATTTTTCAGGTAATTTCGGTTGTTAATTCTATAATATAATATTATATTATCAGAGGCAAAAATGCTACACGTTTTTATTTCTTTTGTAGAATTATTGAAGGCATTTGCGAAATAAATATGAAGATGAGAGATTGTGTTGGAGATTACATGATGCATACAAGTGCACAGTCAACCAAAGCCCTATGTGCATGCATCAGGAAGGACGAGGCAGCTTTGTTTGCGTCAATCACACATGTGTGTACATGAGCCGGTGCAAAGGAGCCAGCGATACAAGGATCAATTAGTGGGCATGTACATCAAGTTGGGCCACGTCTTGTCAACCAAATCAGACGTCAGGTCTTTCCGAGCAATCGTATCCGGCCTTTGTACGAGCCCTACGTCTGCGCACCACCACACAAGGCGCGTCTGCACCCTTTAATAAATAGCTAGTCAAGGTTAGGGTTTAGACTCGGGTTTTGTTTAGAGAAGTTTAGCTATTGCTACTTTTATTTGTCTTCGCTCGTAGCGGCTAGTGCGACCATCAAGACATCCTATCGGAACCCCATCTTGTGAGATTAATCCCATCTAGCATATTCGCAATTTTGAGATTGCTTGGCTATTATTTTCTTGCAAGTTCTTCGATTTGCTTGCAGGAAAAATCCTTCGTGGATAGGTCGATCGCGCCGTTGGCTCGGTCAATAACGCCGTGGAGTTGGTTCAGTGATTGTCGTGGATATCAGTCGTGTACGGTTCTTCCTGTATGGTTGGTAGCCGGATCGTGAGGGTCAAGTCCCACCCAAAATCGTAGTTATCCTCTCTCATTGAAAGATCGGGTCCTAGTTCACATCAGTAGCGGGCTGTAAATGGGCTATATGCGAACAAGCCGTTAACAGGCTTTCCATGGGCCGGCCCGCCACCTTTTGACCAAGTCAAACGGGCCGGCCTTTTCACAGGAATGGGCCTCTGTTGGGTCGTGCCACGTGTCGACGTATCATAGGCGCCTTTTGTCCAATGAGTGGATGACACCTGTCCCAGTGATGAGCCGCCACGTGTTTCCTCCAGCCAATGATGATTTTACACGTGGAAAATCCCCATTGGTCGGGGCTGTTAACGGATTATCGGATCCAAAACCCAACCCGATAGCTTAACGGCGTTCCGTTACGGTGGATGCCACGTGTCGGTCACCCTTGACGAAAGCACTTCTGTGACGCGCAATTTATCGTCATGGAAGTGGACACTTCCGTGATGATAATTTTGGTAATGTCATGGAACACTTCTATGACAGCACAGGTATGACTATCTTGATTCTGTCATAAATTTGTCATGGATGTACATGCATGATAGAAAACGGGACCTACTGTGACAAACACGTATCATCACGAAAGTGTATTTTTTTGTAATGATATGAATGACATATTGTTGATCGAAAATGATGTAGAATTCTCTGGAAAGCATAAAGGAGTATTTGAAAGGAGTTTTTCAAAGAAAGACCTCGGTGAAGCTGCTTACATATTGGGCATCAAGATCTATAGAGATAGATCAAGACGCTTGATAAGATTTTTCAATGAGTACCTTGACAAGTTTTTGAAGTAGTTCAAAATGGAACTGTCAAAGGAGGAGTTCTTGCCTGTATTACAAGGTGTAAAGTTGAGTAAGAATCAAAATACGACCACGGTAGAAAATGGAAAGAGAATGAAAGTCATTCCCTATGCCTCAGCCATAGGTTCTATAAAGTATGCTATGTTGTGTACCAAACCTATTGTGTACCTTGCCATCAGTTTGGCAAGGTGGTACGATATTGATCCACGAGTGGATCACTAGACAACGGTCAAAATTATCCTTAGAAGACTAAGGAGATATTTCTCGGTTATGGAGGTGATAAAGAGATCGTCGTAAAGAGTTACGTCGATGTAAGCTTTTACACCGATCCGGATGACTCTGAGTCTCAATCAGGATACATATTGAAAGTGGGAGCAATTATCTAGAGTAGCTCCATGCAGAGCATTGTAGACATAGAAAATTTGCATAATACATACGGCTCTAAATGTGACACACCCATTGACTAAGCTTCTCTCACAAGCAAAACATGATCACACCTTAGTACAATTTGGGTGCTAATCACATAGCAATGTGAACTAGATTATTGACTCTAGTAAAACCCTTTGGGTATTCGTCACATGGCGATGTGAACTAATCACATAAAGATGTGAACTATTGGTGTTAAATCACATGACGATGTGAACTAATCACATAAAGATGTGAACTATTGGTGTTAAATCACATGACGATGTGAACTAGATTATTGACTCTAGTGCAAGTGGGAGACTTAAGGAAATATGCCCTAGAGGCAATAATAAAGTTGTTATTTATATTTCCTTATATCATGATAAATGTTTATTATTCATGGTAGAATTGTATTAACCGGAAACTTAGTACATGTGTGAATACATAGACAAACAGAGTGTCCCTAGTATGCCTCTACTTGACAAGCTCGTTAATCAAAGATGGTTAAGTTTCCTGACCATAGACATGTGTTGTCATTTGATGAACGGGATCACATCATTAGAGAATGATGTGATGGACAAGACCCATCCATTATCTTAGCATAATGATCATTTAGTTTTATTGCTATTGCTTTCTTCATGACTTATACATGTTCCTATGACTATGAGATTATGCAACTCCCGTATACCGGAGGAACACTCTGTGTGCTATCAAACGTCACAACGTAGCTAGGTGATTATAAAGATGCTCTACAGGTGTCTCCGATGGTGTTTGTTGAGTTGGCATAGATCGAGATTAGAATTTGTCACTCTGTGTATCGGAGAGGTATCTTTGGGTCCTCTCGATAATCCACATCACTATAAGCCTTGCAGCAATGTGACTAATGAGTTAGTTATGGGATGATGCATTACAGAACGAGTAAAGAGACTTTTCGGTAACGAGATTGAACTAGGTATGATGATACCGACGATCGAATCTCGGGCAAGTAACATACCGATGACAAAGGGAATGATGTATGTTGTTATGCGGTTTGACCGATAAAGATCTTCGTAGAATATGTAGGAGCCAATATGAGAATCCAGGTTCCGCTATTGGTTATTGATCGGAGAGGTGTCTTGGTCATGTCTACATAGTTCTCGAACCCATAGGGTCCGCACGCTTAACATTCGATGACAATTTGTATTATGAGTTATGTGATTTGATGACCAAAGTTTGTTCAAAGTCTCAGATGAGATCACGGACATGACGAGGAGTCTCGAAATGGTCGAGAGGTAAAGATTCATATATTGGAAGGTTATATTCGGACATCGGAATGGTTTCGAGTGATTCGGATATTTTACCGGAGTATCGAGGGGTTACCGGAACCCCCCCGAGGAAGTATTGGGCCTATTGGACCATATTGGAGGAGAGGAGAAAGGCCACGTGAGGAGAGGCACGCCCCCTTGCCCAAACCGAATTGGACTAGGGAAGGGGGGCGGCCCCCTCTTTCCTTCTCCCTCTCTCTCCCTTCCCCTTTTCCTCTCCAGTGGAAGGAAGGAGGGGGGTGAATCCTACTTGGGCTAGGAGTCTAAGTAGGACCCCCCTTATGGTGTGCCCCCCTTGGCCGACCACCTCCTCCTCCCCCTTTATATACGGAGGCGGGGGCACCCCAAAGGCACAACAGGCAATCTCTTAGCCGTGTGCGGTGCCCCCTCCATGGTTTAATACCTCGGTCATATCATCGTAGTGCTTAGGTGAATCCCTGCGCCGGTAACTTCATCATCACCATCGCCATGCCGTCGAGCTGACAGAACTCTCTCTCGTCCTCAACTGGATCAAGAGATCGAGGGACGTCATCGTGCTGAATCCGTGCTGAACACGAAGGTGCCCTACGTTCGGTACTTGGATCGTTGGATCGTGAAGACGTTCGACTACATCAACCACATTACTAAACGCTTACGCTTTTGGTCTACGAGGGTACGTGGACACACTCTCTCCTCTCGTTGCTATGCATCTCCTAGTTAGATCTTGCGTGACTGTAGGAATTTTTTTTTGAATTGCTACGTTCCCCAACACGACAAGCCATAGAGAATAAATGGATCTTCAAGAAGAAGACCGACCCTGATGGTAATGTTACTATCTACAAAGCTCGACTTGTTGCAAAAGGTTTTCGACAAGTTCAAGGAGTTGACTACGATGAGACCTTCTCACCCATAGCGATGCTTAAGTCTGTTTGAATCATCTTAGCAATTGCCGCATTTTATGATTATGAAATTTGGCAAATGGACGTCAAAACTGCATTCCTTAATGGATTTTCTTAAAGAAGAGTTGTATATAATGCAACCGGAAGGTTTTGTCGGTCCTAAAGGTGCTAACAAAGTGTGCAAGCTCCAGCGATCCATTTATGGACTCGTGCAAGCCTCTCGAAGTTGGAATATACGCTTTGATAGTGTGATCAAAGCATATGGTTTTATACAAACTTTTGGAGAAGCATGTATTTACAAGAAAAGTGAGTGGGAGCTTTGTAGCATTTCTAATATTATATGTGGATGATATTTTTTTGATTGGAAATAATACAAAATTTCTAGATAGCATAAAAGGATACTTGAATAAGAATTTTTCAATGAAAGACTGATACATCTCCGTCGTATCTATAATTTTTTATTATTCCATGCCAATATTATACAACTTTTACATACTTTTGGCAACTTTTTATACTATTTTTGGGACTAACATATTGATCTCGTGCCCAGTGCTAGTTCCTGTTTGTTGCATATTTTTTGTTTCGCAAAAAATCCATATCAAACGGAGTCCAAACGGTATAAAAACTTACGAAGATTTTTTTGGAATATATGTGAATTTTTGGAACTGGAATCAACGCGAGACGATGCCCGAGGGGGCCACGAGGGTGAGGGGCGCCCCAGGGGGTAGGGCGTGCCCTGGGCCCATGTGGACACTCCGTAAGGCAGTTGGTGCCCTTCTTTCTCCGCAAGAAAGCCAATATCCGGATAAAAATCGTGTCAAAATTTCAGCCCAATCGGAGTTACTGATCTCCGGGAATTTAAGAAACGGTGAAAGGGCGGAATCGGGGAGCGCAGAAACAGAAGGAAACCGAGAGAGAGATCCAATCTCGGAGGGGCTCACGCCCCTCCGCCGCCATGGAGTCCATGGACTAGAGGGGAAACCCTTCTCCCATCTAGGGGGAAGGTCAAGGAAGAAGAAGAAGGGGGGCTCTCTCCCCCTCTCTCTCCCGCTGGTGCCGAAACGTCGCCGGGGCCATCATCGCGACAACGATCTACACCAACAACTTCACCGCCGTCATCACCAACTCTTCCCCCCTCTATGCAGCGGTGTAACCCCTCTTTTACCTGTTGTAATCTCTACTTAAACATGGTGCTCAACGTTATATATTATTTCCCAATGATGTATGGCTATCCTATGATGTTTGAGTAGATATGTTTTGTCTTACGGGTTAATTGATGATCGTGATTGGTTTGAATTGCATGTTCTATTATTGGTGCTGTCCTATGGTGCTCTTCGTGTCGCGCAAGCATGAGAGATCACCATTGTAGGGTTTGCAATATTTTCATGATTTGCTTATGGTGGGTGGCGTGAGTGACAGAAGCACAGACCGGAGTAAGTAGGTTGTTTGCGTATGGGAGTAAAAGTGGACTTGATGGCTTATAATGCTATGGTTGGGTTTTACCTTAATGATCTTTAGTAGTTGCGGATGCTTGCTAGAGTTCCAATCATAAGTGCATATGATCCAAGAAGAGAAAGTATGTTAGCTTATGCATCTCCCTCAAATAAAATTGCAATAATGATTACTGGTCTAGTTATCGATTGTCTAGGGACAAATAACTTTCTCGTGACAAAAAGCTCTCTACTGAAACTAACTTAGTTGTGTCTTTATCTAAACAGCCCCTATCTTTTTATTTACGTGCTCTTTATTATCTTGCAAACCTATCCAACAACACTTACAAAGTACTTCTAGTTTCATACTTGTTCTAGGTAAAGTGAACGTTAAGCGTTCGTAGAGTTGTATCGGTGGTCGATAGAACTTGAGGGAATATTTGTTCTACTTTAGCTCCTCATTGGGTTCGACACCCCTACTTATCGAAATAGGCTACAATTGATCCCCTATACTTGTGGGTTATCAAGACTTTTTTCTGGCGCCGTTGCTGGGGAGCAATAGCGTGGGGTGAATATTCTCGTGTGTGCTTGTTTGCTTTATCACTAAGTGGATTTTATTTGTTGTTCTAAGTTGTTCTCTATCTTTAGTTATGGATATGGAACACGAAATACCAAAAAAATAGGTTTACTTGCTACTCATGGAGATGGGGAACCTTCTAAAACCCTCGATGCTCATTATATGAAAGATATTATGCAGTACTTTAATAATCCCGAGAAAACCCCATTCAATTATATAATGGGAGACACATTGGATCAACGTGAGTACTTTAGGGATTATCGCTTGACTCAAAAAGGAAAACTATCATGGGATCAAATTTATATGTTGCATTGGTATGCTCGGCAACTATGCTTGAGATATGATTATACTTGTTGCTCTAGGATGAAGGCTCCACACCTCCCCTTTTCATGCAAATTTAATGATAATGAAACCTTGGCTTCTTATGCTAATGGTATATATGATTACTATGATGTGGAATGAATAGAAGAATTTGTTGCTTTTATGGGTGCTTGTGAAATTGAATCTTTGTTTAAAGAGTTTGAAGATTTTGATGATTCAGTTCATAGAACTGAAAATTTAGCTATCCTTAAATATTGCTATGAGAATTATAAATACAATTATGATATTAATGAATCTATTGAGAAAGTCTCCGCTGTCCGAGAAGAGACTAATATTTTACAGGAGTCTACGGAAGAAGAAATTGATGAAACTATGAGCTCATTGGATGAAAAAGATGATGAGGAGAGCGAAGAACAAAAGGAGGAAGATCGGATTAGCTACCCGTGCCCACCTTCTAATGAGAGTAACTCTCCAACTCATACATTATTTAATGTCCCTTCGTTCTTACCGAAGGATGAATGCCATGATAATTGTTATGATCACGTCGATTCGTTTGAAATGTCCCTTTTTGATGAACTTGATGCCTGTTATTCTTGTGGACAAGATGCCAATATGAATTATGCTTATGGAGATGAACTTGCTATTGTTCCTTATGTTAAACATGAAATTGTTGCTATTGCACCCACACATGATAGTCCTATTATCTTTTTGAATTCTCCAAACTACACTATATCAGAGAAGTTTGCACTTATTAAGGATTGTATTGATGGATGGCTTTTTGCCGTTTCACATGATAATTTTGATGAATATAATATGCATGTGCTTGCTGCTCCTACTTGCAATTATTATGAGAGAGGAACTACATCTCCGCCTCTCTATGTTTCCAACACGATAAAATTGCAAGAAACTTATGCTATGCATTGGCCTTTACTTGATGTGCATGAATTGTTCTTGTATGACATGCCGATGCATAGTAAGAGAGTTAGACTTCGTCATTGCTTGATATAAGTTGCTTTGTGCTCACTACTAAATGCCAAATCATTGCTAATTCAAATTGGCTTTGATATACCTTGGGATCCAGGTGGATTCATTACTTGAGCACCTTATGCCTAGCTTAATGGCTTTAAAGAAAGCGCTGCCAGGGAGACAACCCTGAAGTTTTAGAGAGTCACTTATTTCTGTTGAGTGCTTTTATAGAGTTTAAAAACAAAAATAAATAAAGAGGGGAACCCAAAACTTTTCAACAAGGAAAGTGAAAGTGAGAGAGACAAGCATTGTTGAAGTGAGGGAGCTCCTTGAACTTTGTTCATGCTCACGGAAACTTTGTGAATCTTGATTACAGAAACTTGTCAACAAAAATAATTATCCCCTTGTACAATTCCATTGTATTATAAAAACAATGTGCCAAGATTTGCCTTTAGGATGTTTACTTTGCTTGTTGATCTGTGCGGTGCAAAACAGAAATTTTGGCTGTAGTGCGCGATTTTACATTTTTTTACTAGAACGTCAAACGGTTCTGAAACTTTTTGCACTGTCTTTCTATAAAACTTGTTTATCTTTCCTAATTTTTTTCAGAATTTTTGGAGTACCAGAAGTATGGTGAATGTTCAGATTACTACAGAATGTCCTGTTTAAGACATATTATGTTTTTGATGCATTGTTTGCTTGTTTTGATGAAACTATCGATTTCTATCAGTGGATTAAGCCATGGAAAAGTTATATTACAATAGCTACAATTTAAAAACAAAATATGAATTGGTTTGCAACAGTACTTAGAGTAGTGATTTGCTTTATTAAACTAACGGATCTTACTGAACTTTCTGTTGAGTTTTGTGTGGACGAAGTGATCAAGGATCGAGGAGGTCTCGATATGAGGAGAAGGAGGAGAGGCAAGAGCTCAAGCTTGGGGATTTCCAAGGCACCCCAAGTAAATATTCAAGGAGACTCAAGCGTCTAAGCTTGGGGATGCCCCGGAGGGCATCCCATCTTTCTTCAACAAGTATCGGCATGTTTTCAGTTTCATTTCGTTCATGTGATATGTTCATGATTTACTTATGGTGGGTGACGTGAGTGATAGAAGCACAGTCCCGAATAAGTAGGTTATTTGTGTGGGAGTAAAAGAGGACTTGACGACTTATAATGATATGGTTGGGTTTTACCTTAATGATCTTTAGTAGTTGCGGATGCTTGCTAGAGTTCCAATCATAAGTGCATATGATCCAAGAAGAGAAAGTATGTTAGCTTATGCCTCTCCCTCAAATAAAATTGCAATAATGATTACTGGTCTAGTTACCGATTGTCTAGGGACAAATAACTTTCTCGTGACAAAAAGTTCTCTACTGAAACTAACTTAGTTGTGTCTTTATCTAAACAGCCCCTAGCTTTTATTTACGTGCTCTTTATTATCTTGCAAACCTATCCAACAACACCTACAAAGTACTTCTAGTTTCATACTTGTTCTAGGTAAAGCAAACGTTAAGCGTGCGTAGAGTTGTATCGGTGGTCGATAGAACTTGAGGGAATATTTGTTCTACCTTTAGCTCCTCATTGGGTTCGACACTCCTACTTATCGAAAGAGGCTACAATTGATCCCATATACTTGTGGTTTATCAAAGACCTCGGTGAAGCTGCTTATATATTGGGCATCAAGATCTATAGAGATAGACCAAGACGCTTAATTGGATTTTCACAAACCACATACCTTGATAAAGTTTTGAAGTTCAAAATGGACCAGTCAAAGAAAGGGTTCTTGCCTGTGTTACAAGGTGTGAAGTTGAGTCAGACTCAATGCCCGACCACTGCAGAAGATAAAAGAAAATGAAATTCCTTCCCTATGCCTCAACCATAGGTTCTATCATGTATGCAATGCTGTGTACCAGACCTGATGTGTGCCTTGCTATAAGTTTAGCAGGGAGGTACCAAAGTAATCCAGGAGTGGATCACTGGACAGCGGTCAAGAACATCCTGAAATACCTAAAAAGGACTAAGGATATGTTTCTCATTTATGGAGGTGACAAAGAGCTTGTCGTAAATGGTTACATCGATGCTAGCTTTGACACTGATTCGGATGACTCTAAGTCGCAAACCGGATACGTATTTATATTGAATGGTGGAGCTGTTAGTTGGTGCTGTTCCAAGCAGAGCGCCGTGGCGGGATCTACGTGTGAAGCGGAGTACATAGCTGCTTCGGAAGCAGCAAATGAAGGAGTCTGGATGAAGGAGTTCATATCCGATCTAGGTGTAATACCTAGTGCATCGGGTCCAATGAAAATCTTTTGTGACAATACTGGAGCAATTGCCTTAACGAAGGAATCCAGATTTCACAAGAGAACCAAACACATCAAGAGATGCTTCAACTCCATCCGCGATCAAGTCAAGGAGGGAGACATAGAGATTTGCAAAATACATACGGATCTGAATATTGCAGACCCGTTGACTAAGCCTCTTCCATGAGCAAAACATGATCAACACCAAGATTCCATGGGTGTTAGAATCATTACAATGTAATCTAGATTATTGACTCTAGTGCAAGTGGGAGACTAAAGGAAATATGCCCTAGAGGCAATAATAAAGTTGTTATTTATATTTCCTTATATCATGATAAATGTTTATTATTCATGCTAGAATTGTATTAACCAAAAACTTGATACATGTGTGAATACATAGACAAAACAAAGTGTCCCTAGTATGCCTCTACTTGACTAGCTTGTTAATCAAAGATGGTTAAGTTTCCTGACCATAAACATGCATTGTCATTTGATGAACGGGAGCACATCATTAGGAGAATGATGTGATGGACAAGACCCATCCGTTAGCTTAGCATAATAATCGATAAGTTTTATTGCTATTGCTTTCTTCATGACTTATACATATTCCTTTGACTATGAGATTATGCAACTCCCGAATACCGGAGGAACACCTTGTGTGCTATCAAACGTCACAACATAACTGGGTGATTATAAAGTTGCTCTACAGGTGTCTCCGAAGGTGTTTGTTGGGCTGGCATAGATCGAGATTAGGATTTGTCACTCTGGGTATCGGAGAGGTATCTCTGGGCCCTCTCGGTAATGCACATCACGATAAGCCTTGCAAGCAATGTGACTAATGAGTTAGTTGTGGGATGGTGCATTATGGAACGAGTAAAGAGACTTGCCGGTGATGAGATTGAACTAGGTATGAGGATACCGACGATGGCATCTCGGGCTAGTAACATACCGAATTACCAATGACAAAGGGAATAACGTATGTTGTCATTACGGTTTGACCGATAAAGATCTTCATAGAATATGTAGGAACCAATATGAGCATCCAGGTTCCACTGATGGTTATTGACCGGAGATATGTCTCGATCATGTCTACATAGTTCTCGAACCCGTAGGGTCCGCACGCTTAACGTTCGATGACAATTTGTATTATGAGTTATGTGTTTTGGTGACCGAAGATTGTTCGAAGTCCCGAATGAGATCACGGACATGACAAGGAGTCTCAAAATGGTCGAGAGGTAAAGATTGATATGTTGGACGATAGTATTCGGACACCGAAACGATTCCGGATCGTTTCGGGTATTTTTCGGAGTACCGGGAGGTTACCGGAACCCCCCGAGAAAAGTAATGGGCCACTATGGGCCATAGGGGAGAGAGGAGGCAGCCCACAAGGGGTGCCCCCCCCCGTGGGAGTCCAAATTGGACTAGGGGAGGGGGCGGTGCCCCCCTTTCCTTCTCCTCCTCCCTCTCTTCCCCCATTTCCCCCCTCCATGAGAAGGAACTAGGACATATGCCCATGTGTTGCAACGAGAGAAGGAAATGACGCATCCCTAACTCTTTAAGTAAGGGATGTCATCGTCGCTCTCCTTTCATCTGGCTCATGCACAGCCTAAGAAGATATTGCATTGTTTAGACAATATTGGTACCAAAGAAAAATCTATTGACGAATGAGGAAGGCCAGATGCCTCTGCCTAAAGAGGATAGTTTGTACGACAAAAAAACCAGCAGTTGCTGCCTGAACTATACATTCAAATCAAAACCTAATTTAATCTGATGGGGCCAATATAACCAGTAATTTGCATGAAATATATAGTCAATTTGTCCACTAATGATCGAAGAGTGCAGTTTTAACAGACTGTCCAATCTACATAAATCATGACCATGTTTTCTATATTTCCTAACTAAACAACATTGTCTGACCATTGGTTCAGGCATATACTGACTCTAATACAAATTGCAAACTGCTGACAAGTGTGGACCTGTCGTTGGTTTTTGGTGACCACACAAATTTACTTGAGTGAATAGATTTCACTCATAGTGATAGTTCCAGCCAACAACGAATAAAGTAGTCTCATTGGCTGTAAACGGCCAGCAGTCCAAACAGATGTCGGCACCAAAGGAGCAGTACTGAACATCATCATAAGAAGAAATATCCTGAGAGTACTAAAAATGAACAGTCAAAAACATGAACGAAGATAACACGACACACACTTAAATGATGGGGAAAACATGATCTGTTACTTACAATGTAAAAATTAAGTTCTCTGTTCACTGGTGCAAACACATTATTGCCACACTGGGCATAGGCTTGTCGCTTTGCAAGCTAAAAAACGTTTTTGTTGGTAATACCACATAGAGCAGAATATAGACAACTAAATCAAGTTAAACAATTGGCATGTTTAATCATTTAATATCATGCACTGAAGAAGGGACAATGCCAATCTTCAAAGGGCACTTATCCTTGATAGAATTCTCCAGTTCACTTGCACCGTGAATGGACTGGAACAACATATTAGATACCTTTATCCAATCACAGAAGCTCTTGATGCCATTCTCTAGTATATGACTGGTCACATTCTGAATGCTTTGTATCTATGGAAGAAGAAAATATGTTGACACAGAGCAAGATAAATAACACCTAAACATAAGTAGTAGAGGATGCTCGGGTCATCTGCTTTCAGATATGTCATGTTCACTGTCATTATCTTTGCAACTTGAAGGATCTTTTGGATTAAGTGAGCAAGCCCACTTGTGATTCCACTGATATTTACCTTCTGAATTAACCATGGATAACAAACTGAAGTGTGTTTCCCCTGCTTCAGTGTTCTCATCACCACCTGACAGCGATGTTCGACTGCGCATTGACGAAGGCATATATGCAGTTTCCAATCAGGCAAAATAGATCATATAAGTTTGACTTGGATGATTTGGAGTCCATGTTCTTCTTTTTTTCCTCAACCAGCTGCATGTACCATGTTGCCTTCTTACTGTCTCTCAGCTAGCATAAGTTATACAGTATAATACGTTTCATGCCCTTTTCAACCAGATTTTAGCTAAATGAGATGTGATTACCTTCTCTAGCTCCTCCATGTGTGTGATATTCTGCATCTTTGAGCCTCTATCTGTTTGCTTGTTGCGTTCAGTTTTGCATTAACTTTTCATAATGCTGATGAGATTACTTATCTCTTCCTCCGCTGCCCACAAAGCTGCGACTGCCTCTAGGAGTGCCTTCGTCGCCACGTGCATCGTACTCTGCGGTCATCGCTGCAGAGACGGTTGCACTCAGGAACCTCCCCACGGCGTCCTCCCCATGCACGTCTGTCATACCAAGCTGCAGTGTACAAGTGGGGCCTCCAGGACGCTCCTACCGGGGTGCCCGACCATATCGCCATCTCAGGATGACGCAGGGAGATGGTGTTGGAAATATGCCCTAGAGGCAATAATAAAAGCATTATTATTATATTTCCTTGTTCATGATAATTGTCTTTATTCATGCTATAATTGTGTTATCCGGAAATCGTAATACATGTGTGAATAATAGACACCAACATGTCCCTAGTAAGCCTCTAGTTGACTAGATCATTGATCAACAGATAGTCATGGTTTCCTGACTGTGGACATTGGATGTCATTGATAACGAGATCACATCATTAGGAGAATGATGTGATGGACAAGACCCAATCCTAAACATAGCGTAAGATCGTATAGTTTGTTTGCTAGAGTTTTCCAATGTCAAGTATCTTTTCCTTAGACCATGAGATCGTGTAACTCCCGGATACCGTAGGAGTGCTTTGGGTGTACCAAACGTCACAAAGTAACTGGGTGACTATAAAGGTATACTACGGGTATCTCCGGAAGTGTCTGTTGGGTTGACAAGGATCAAGACTGGGATTTGTCACTCCGTATGACGGAGAGGTATCATTGGGCCCACTCGGTAATGCATCATCATAATGAGCTCAAAGTGACCAAGTGTCTGGTCACGGGATCATGCATTACGGTACGAGTAAAGTGACTTGCCGGTAACGAGATTGAACGAGGTATTGGGATACCGACGATCGGATCTCGGGCAACTAACATACCGATTGACAAAGGGAATTGTATACGGGGTTGCTTGAATCCTCGACATTGTGGTTCATCCGATGAGATCATCGAGGAGCATGTGGGAGCCAACATGGGTATCCAGATCCCGCTGTTGGTTATTGGCCGGAGAGTCGTCTCGGTCATGTCTACATGTCTCCCGAACCCATAGGGTCTACACACTTAAGGTTCGGTGACGCTAGGGTTGTAGGAATATGTATATGCAGTAACCCGAATGTTGTTCGGAGTCCCGGATGAGATCCCGGACGTCACGAGGAGTTCCGGAATGGTCCGGAGGTAAAGAATTATATATAGGAAGTGCTATTTCGGGCATCGGGACAAGTTTCAGGGTCACCGGTATTGTACCGGGACCACCGGAAGGGTCCCGGGGGTCCACCGGGTGGGGCCACCTGCCCCGGGGGGCCACATGGGCTGTAGGAGGTGCGCCTTGGCCTATATGGGCCAAGGGCACCAGCCCCAAGAGGCCCATGCGCCTAGGGTTCAAGGAAGGGAAGAGTCCCAAAAGGGGAAGGCACCTCCTAGGTTCCTTGGGGAGGAGGGATTCCTCCCTTGGCCGCACCCCCCCTAGGAGATTGGATCTCCTAGGGCCGGCGCCCCCCCCCCTTGGACTCCCTATATATAGTGGGTAAAGGAGGGCCTCTCAAAACACGCCTTTGGTGCCTCCCTCTCCCTCTCCAACACATCCTCCTCCTCCATAGTGCTTAGCGAAGCCCTGCCGGAGTACTGCAGCTCCATCACCACCACGCCGTCGTGCTGCTGCTGGAGCCATCTCCCTCAACCTCTCCTTCCCCCTTGCTGGATCAAGAAGACGGAGACGTTACGCTGACCATACGTGTGTTGAACGCGGAGGTGCCGCCCGTTCGGCGCTAGGATCTCCGGTGATTTGGATCACGTCGAGTACGACTTCCTCATCCCCGTTCTTTGAACGCTTCCGCGCGTGATCTACAAAGGTATGTAGATGCAATCCAATCACTCGTTGCTAGATGAACTCATAGATGGATCTTGGTGAAACCGTAGGAAAATTTTTGTTTTCTGCAACGTTCTCCAACAGTGGCATCATGAGCTAGGTCTATGTGTAGTTCTCTTGCACGAGTAGAACACAATTTGTTGTGGGCGTTGATGTTGTCAAATTTCTTGCCGCTACTAGTCTTATCTTGCTTCAACGGTATTGTGGGATGAAGCGGCCCGGACCAACCTTACACGTACGCTTATGTGAGACCGGTTCCACCGACTAACATGCACAAGTTGCATAAGGTGGCTAGCGGGTGTCTGTCTCTCCCACTTTAGTTGGAGCAGATTCGATGAAAAGGGTCCTTATGAAGGGTAAATAGAAGTTGACAAATCACGTTGTGGCTTTCACGTAGGTAAGAAAGCGTTCTTGCTAGAACCCTATTGCAACCACGTAAAACTTGCAACAACAATTAGAGGACGTCTAACTTGTTTTTGCAGCAAGTGTTCTGTGATGTGATGTGGCCAAAGTTGTGATGAATGATGAATGATATATATGTGATGTATGAGATGTTCATGCTATTGTAATAGGAATCACGACTTGCATGTCGATGAGTATGACAACCGGCAGGAGCCATAGGAGTTGTCTTTATTTTTTGTATGACCTGCGTGTCATTGAGAAACGCCATGTAAATTACTTTACTTTATTGCTAAACGCGTTAGCCGTAGTAGTAGAAGTAATAGTTGGCGAGCAACTTCATGGAGACACGATGATGGAGATCATGATGATGGAGATCATGGTGTCATGCTGGTGACAAGATGATCATGGAGCCCCAAGATGGAGATCAAAGGAGCTATGTGATATTGGCCATATCATGTCACTATTATTGTTTGATTGCATGTGATGTTTATCATGTTTCTGCATCTTGTTTACTTAGAACGACGGTAGTAAATAAGATGATCCCTCATAATAATTTCAAGAAAGTGTTCCCCCTAACTGTGCACCGTTGCGACAGTTCGTTGTTTCGAAGCACCACGTGATGATCGGGTGTTAGATTCTAACGTTCACATACAACGGGTGTAAGACAGATTTACACATGCAAACACTTAGGTTGACTTGACGAGCCTAGCATGTACAGACATGGCCTCGGAACACAGAAGACCGAAAGGTCGAGCATGAGTCGTATAGAATATACGATCAACATGAAGATGTTCACCGATGTTGACTAGTCCGTCTCACGTGATGATCGGACACGGCCTAGTTAACTCGGATCATGTTATACTTAGATTACTGGAGGGATGTCTATCTAAGTGGGAGTTCATTGAATAATTTGATTAGATGAACTTAATTATCATGAACTTAGTCTAAATTTTTTACAATATGTCTTGTAGATCAAATGGCCAACGTAGTCCTCAACTTCAACGTGTTCCTAGAGAAAACCAAGCTGAAAGACGATGGCAGCAACTACACGGACTTGGTCCGGAACCTGAGGATCATCCTCATGGCTGCCAAGAAAGATTATGTCCTACAAGCACTGCTAGGTGACACACCTGTTCTCCCTGCAGAACAAGACATTATGAACGCTTGGCAGACACGCACCAATGACTACTCCCTTGTTCAGTGCGGCATGCTTTACAGCTTAGAGCCGGGGCTCCAAAAGCGTTTTGAGAGACACGGAGCATATGAGATGTTCGAAGAGCTGAAAATGGTTTTCCAAGCTCATGCCTGGGTCGAGAGATATCAAGTCTCCGACAAATTCTTCAGCTGTAAGATGGAGGAAAACAGTTCTGTCAGTGAGCACATACTCACTATGTCTGGGTTGCATAACCGCTTGACTCAGCTGGGAGTTAATCTCCCTGATGACGCGGTCATTGACAGAATCCTTCAGTCGCTTCCACCGAGCTACAAGAGCTTTGTGATGAACTTCAATATGCAGGGGATGGAAAAGACCATTCCTGAAGTATTTGCAATGCTAAAATCAGCAGAGGTAGAAGTCAAAAAGGAACATCAAGTGTTGATGGTGAATAAAACCACTAAGTTCAAGAAGGGCAAGGGAAAGAAAGCTTTCAAGAAGGACGGCAAGGGAGTTGCCGCGCCCGGCAAGCAAGCTGCCGGGAAGAAGCCAAAGAATGGACCCAAGCCCGAGACTGAGTGCTTTTATTGCAAGGAAAGTGGTCACTGGAAGCGGAACTGCCCCAAATACTTAGCAGACAAGAAGGCCGGCAAAACAAAAGGTATATGTGATATACATGTAATTGATGTGTACCTTACCAGTACTCGTAGTAGCTCCTGGGTATTTGATACCGGTGCAGTTGCTCACATTTGTAACTCAAAGCAGGAGATGTGGAATAAGCGGAGACTGGCAAAGGACGAGGTGATGATGCGCGTCGGGAATGGTTCCAAGGTCGATGTGATCGCCGTCGGCACGCTACCTCTACATTTACCTACGGGTTTAGTTTTGAACCTCAATAATTGTTATTTAGTGCCAAGTTTGAGCGTGAACATTGTATCAGGATCTCGTTTAATTTGAGATGGCTACTCATTTAAATCCGAGAATAATGGTTGTTCTATTTATATGAGAGATATGTTTTATGGTCATGCTCCGATGGTGAATGGTTTATTCTTAATGAATCTCGAGCGTAATGCTACACATATTCATAGTGTGAATACCAAAAGATGTAAGATTAATAATGATATTCCCACATACTTATGGCACTGCCGCCTTGGTCACATAGGTGTCAAACGCATGAAGAAGCTCCATACTGATGGACTTTTAGAGTCTCTTGATTACGAATCATTTGACACGTGCGAACCATGTCTCATGGGTAAAATGACCAAGACTCCGTTCTCAGGAACAATGGAGCGAGCAACCAACTTATTGGAAATCATACATACTGATGTGTGTGGTCCAATGAGTGTTGAGGCTCGCGGTGGCTATCGTTATGTTCTCACCCTCACTGATGACCTGAGTAGATATGGGTATGTCTATTTAATGAAACACAAGTCTGAGACCTTTGAAAAGTTCAAGGAATTTCAAAGTGAGGTTGAGAATCAACGTGACAGGAAAATCAAGTTCCTGCGATCAGATCGTGGAGGAGAATACTTGAGTCACGAGTTTGGCACACACTTAAGAAAATGTGGAATAGTTTCACAACTCACGCCGCCTGGAACACCTCAGCGTAATGGTGTGTCCAAACGTCGTAATCGCACTCTATTAGATATGGTGCGATCTATGATGTCTCTTACCGATTTATCGCTATCTTTTTGGGGCTATGCTTTAGAGACTGTCGCATTCACTTTAAATAGGGCTCCGTCGAAATCCGTTGAGACGACACCGTATGAATGATGGTTTGGGAAGAAACCTAAGCTGTCGTTTCTAAAAGTTTGGGGATGCGATGCTTATGTCAAGAAACTTCAACCTGAAAAGCTCGAACCCAAGTCGGAAAAATGCGTCTTCATAGGATACCCTAAAGAAACTATTGGGTATACCTTCTACCTCAGATCTGAAGGCAAGATCTTTGTTGCCAAGAATGGATCCTTTCTAGAGAAGGAGTTTCTCTCGAAAGAAGTAAGTGGGAGGAAAGTAGAACTTGATGAAGTATTACCTCTTGAACCGGAAAATGGCGCAGCTCAAGAAAATGTTTCTGAGGTGCCTGCACCGACTAGAGAGGAAGTTAATGATGATGATCAAGATACTTCTGATCAAGCTCCTACTGAAATTCAAAGGTCCACAAGGACACGTTCCGCACCAGAGTGGTACGGCAACCCTATCTTGGAAATCATGTTGTTAGACAACGGTGAACCTTCGAACTATGAAGAAGCGCTGGCGGGCCCGGATTCCGACAAATGGCTGGAAGCCATGAAATCCGAGATAGGATCCATGTATGAAAACGAAGTATGGACTTTGACTGACTTGCCCGTGGAGCGGCGAGCCATAGAAAATAAATGGATCTTTAAGAAGAATACAGACGCGGATGGTAATGTGACCATCTATAAAGCTCGGCTTGTCACTAAGGGTTATCGACAAGTTCAAGGGGTTGACTACGATGAGACTTTCTCACCGGTAGCGAAGCTGAAGTCCGTCCGAATCATGTTAGCAATTGCCGCATTCTACGATTATGAGATATGGCAAATGGACGTCAAAACGGCATTCCTTAATGGTTTCCTTAAGGAAGAATTGTATATGATGCAGTCGGAAGGTTTTGTCGATCCTAAGAATGCTAACAAGGTGTGCAAGCTCCAACGCTCAATTTATGGGCTGGTGCAAGCATCTCGGAGTTGGAACATTCGCTTTGATGAGATGATCAAAGCGTTTGGGTTTACACAGACTTATGGAGAAGCCTGCGTTTACAAGAAAGTGAGTGGGAGCTCTGTAGCATTTCTCATATTGTATGTAGATGACATACTTTTGATGGGAAATGATATAGAACTCTTGGACAGCATTAAGGCCTACTTGAATAAGAGTTTTTCAATGAAGGACCTTGGAGAAGCTGCTTATATATTAGGCATCAAGATCTACAGAGATAGATCAAGACGCCTCATAGGTCTTTCACAAAGCACATACCTTGATAAGATATTGAAGAAGTTCAATATGGATCAGTCTAAGAAGGGGTTCTTGCTTGTGTTGCAAGGTGTGAAATTGAGCTCAGCTCAATGTCCGACCACGGCAGAAGATATAGAAGAGATGAGTGTCATCCCCTATGCCTCAGCCATAGGTTCTATTATGTATGCCATGCTGTGTACCAGACCTGATGTAAACCTTGCCGTAAGTTTGGTAGGAAGGTACCAAAGTAATCCCGGCAAGGAACACTGGACAGCGGTCAAGAATATCCTGAAGTACCTGAAAAGGACTAAGGAAATGTTTCTCGTCGATGGAGGTGACGAAGAGCTCGTCGTAAAAGGTTACGTCGACGCTAGCTTCGACACAGATCTGGATGACTCTAAGTCACAAACCGGATATGTGTATATTTTGAATGGTGGGGCAGTAAGCTGGTGCAGTTGCAAGCAGAGCATCGTGGCGGGATCTACATGTGAAGCGGAGTACATGGCAGCCTCGGAGGCAGCGCATGAAGCAATTTGGGTGAAGGAGTTCATCACCGACCTAGGAGTCATACCCAATGCGTCGGGGCCGATCAAGCTCTTCTGTGACAACACTGGAGCTATTGCACTTGCCAAGGAGCCCAGGTTTCACAAGAAGACAAGGCACATCAAGCGTCGCTTCAACTCCATTCGTGAAAATGTTCAAGATGGAGACATAGATATTTGTAAAGTACATACGGACCTGAATGTAGCAGATCCGTTGACTAAACCTCTCCCTAGAGCAAAACATGATCAACACCAGAATTCGATGGGTGTTCGATTCATCACAATGTAACTAGATTATTGACTCTAGTGCAAGTGGGAGACTGTTGGAAATATGCCCTAGAGGCAATAATAAAAGCATTATTATTATATTTCCTTGTTCATGATAATTGTCTTTATTCATGCTATAATTGTGTTATCCGGAAATCGTAATACATGTGTGAATAATAGACACCAACATGTCCCTAGTAAGCCTCTAGTTGACTAGCTCGTTGATCAACAGTTAGTCATGGTTTCCTGACTGTGGACATTGGATGTCATTGATAACGAGATCACATCATTAGGAGAATGATGTGATGGACAAGACCCAATCCTAAACATAGCATAAGATCGTATAGTTCGTTTGCTAGAGTTTTCCAATGTCAAGTATCTTTTCCTTAGACCATGAGATCGTGTAACTCACGGATACCGTAGGAGTGCTTTGGGTGTACCAAACGTCACAACGTAACTAGGTGACTATAAAGGTATACTACGGGTATCTCCGAAAGTGTCTGTTGGGTTGACACGGATCAAGACTGGGATTTATCACTCCGTATGACGGAGAGGTATCACTAGGCCCACTCGGTAATGCATCATCATAATGAGCTCAAAGTGACCAAGTGTCTGGTCACGGGATCATGCATTACGGTACGAGTAAAGTGACTTGCCGGTAACGAGATTGAACGAGGTATTGGGATACCGACGATCGGATCTCGGGCAACTAACATACCGATTGACAAAGGGAATTGTATACGGGGTTGCTTGAATCCTCGACATCGTGGTTCATCCGATGAGATCATCGAGGAGCATGTGGGAGCCAACATGGGTATCCAGATCCCGCTGTTGGTTATTGGCCGGAGAGTCGTCTCGGTCATGTCTACATGTCTCCCGAACCCGTAGGGTCTACACACTTAAGGTTCGGTGACGCTAGGGTTGTAGGGATATGTATATGCAGTAACCCGAATGTTGTTCGGAGTCCCGGATGAGATCCCGGGCGTCACGAGGAGTTCCGGAATGGTCTGGAGGTAAAGAATTATATATAGGAAGTGCTTTTTCGGGCACCGGGACAAGTTTCGGGGTCACCGGTATTGTACCGGGACCACCGGAAGGGGCCCGGGGGTCCACCAGGTGGGGCCACCTGCCCCGGGGGGCCATATGGGCTGTAGGAGGTGCGAATTGGCCTATATGGGCCAAGGGCACCAGCCCCAAGAGGCCCATGCGCCTAGGGTTCAAGGAAGGGAAGAGTCCCAAAAGGGGAAGGCACCTCCTATGTGCCTTGGGGAGGAGGGATTCTTCCCTTGGCCGCACCCCCCTAGGAGATTGGATCTCCTAGGGCCGGCGCCCCCCCCCCCTTGGACTCCCTATATATAGTGGGGAAAGGAGGGCCTCTCAAAACACGCCTTTGGTGCCTCCCTCTCCCTCTCCAACACATCCTCCTCCTCCATAGTGCTTAGCGAAGCCCTGCCGGAGTACTGCAGCTCCATCACCACCATGCCGTCGTGCTGCTGCTGGAGCCATCTCCCTCAACATCTCCTTCCCCCTTGCTGGATCAAGAAGAAGGAGACGTTACGCTGACCGTACGTGTGTTGAACGCGGAGGTGCCGTCCGTTCGGCGCTAGGATCTCCGGTGATTTGGATCACGTCGAGTACGACTTCCTCATCCCCGTTCTTTGAACGCTTCCGCGCGTGATCTACAAAGGTATGTAGATGCAATCCAATCACTCGTTGCTAGATGAACTCATAGATGGATCTTGGTGAAACCGTAGGAAAATTTTTGTTTTCTGCAACGTTCTCCAACAGATGGGGAGCGGCGAGGCTGGCTTCATGGACCGTCCGCTTGGTGTGGCTCATGGAGGATTACAAGCACATGACACCGCCGATTGGTGTGCTCGGCGTCGCCGCGTGGACGGCAATGCTGATGCCCTGGTGCGGGCTCGGTGGAGGAAGGGATCCCGATGATGATGACTTGGGAATCACTCGGGTCGGCCTCGACCATTGTTAATACAGACTTGTAATCCTGTGAGGCTGCGATCTCACGGCTGGGTAGGAACGTAGGAGAGGACGGTGATGGTGCCCACGGCGGTGTGTACCTACGTAGTGCCGCCGCCTCCCTATCCCCTCGTCGACGCTGGCTATCTGCAACAAAGTGGAGCACATCCTGAGCTACGATTGAAAGCCTATTGCCGTCCGGACCTTCGCTTTTGATCTCGTGCTCACCTCGCTGGACCGCGTCGAGTGCTTTGGCGATCCCCTGTTTGTTTTGGAATTGGATCCGAGTTCTGGTCGACCATGGTGTCACGATAGGTTTTCTTCTAGCGATGGATTTGGACGAAGGATGCGAGGTCGGGTAGTACACTTGGGTCTTCTTGCTCGTAGAAAGGAAAAAACATACTTTTAAATCTCAGCCGTCAATCTTTATATGAAAAGCATAAAATCAATGGATAGAAAAGAATGACTTATGGAGAACTATGAAATCTTCCGTCTTTTATTATTAGGTAAAGATAAGAGGGGCCGAATCCTACTAGGACTGGGAGTCCTAGTAGGACTCCCCCCACTTGGCGTGCCCCTTAGGGCCGCCCTCCTCCCTCTCCCTCCTTTATATACGCGGGCAGGGCACCCCTTGGAGACACATCAATTGTTCCAAGCTGTGTGCGGTGTCTCCCTCCACGATTTACTCCTCCGGTCATATTTCCGTAGTGCTTAGGCGAAGCCCTGCGCGGATCACATCACCATCACTGTCACCACCCCATCGTGCTGACGAAACTCTCCCTCGACACTTTGCTGGATCAAGAGTTCGAGGGACATCATTGAGCTGCACGTGTGCTGAACTTGGAGGTGTCGTGCGTTCGGCACTTGATCGGTTGGATCACGAAGACATTCGACTACATCAACCGCGTTAACCTAACACTTCCGCTTTCTGTCTACGAGGGTACGTGGACACACTCTCCCCCTCTCGTTGCTATGCATCTCCTAGATAGATCTTGCGTGATCGTAGGATTGTTTTTGAAATTGCATGCTACGTTCCCCAACACCTTGTTCCATGTCCCTTTACAAAAAAAAGAATAGGATGAATTTCTACAAAAGAATTTTTGTCAATGGCAAGCCGACTAGCAGAGATTAGACTTTTGTTGGCTTTAGGTATATGAAGAATAGTATTTAAGCGAAGGTCACGGTCTGGGGTGTGAATAGCCGAATGACCAATGTGTTCAATAACCATACCTGAACCACTTATAGTATGAATCTGCTCGTTGCCGGTGTAGCGGGCACGCATGGTCAGCTTCTCTAGATCACCCATGATGTGGTCGGTGGCACCACTGTCCAGGTACCAGTTGGTGTCTACCCCGTATTGTGGAGTTGCAAGGTTGGCCGACTTCTCCTCCAGACCCTGGTAGGACTCATCATAGCGTTTCCAACACTTCCATGCTGGGTGGCCCATCTTCTCGCAGATCTGGCACTGCACCCTGGGAGTAGAGGCATGGTAGCTGTAGTTGCCTCCGCTGACGCCGTTGTGGCCGCCGCCGTGTCCGCTGCCACCCTCGTGACCGCCTGGCTTAGAGTAGCCACGGGCGTGATCACTGCCATTGTCGCCTTTGCTTGCAGCCACGATCACCTCTCCCACCATCGTTTTTGGTGAAGCGGCCTTGAGTGGCGGCATTGG
This sequence comes from Triticum dicoccoides, assembly GCF_002162155.2. Taxonomy (NCBI): domain Eukaryota; kingdom Viridiplantae; phylum Streptophyta; class Magnoliopsida; order Poales; family Poaceae; genus Triticum; species Triticum dicoccoides. The sequence continues at coordinate 642,655,136 of NC_041384.1, read as the reverse complement.
CAGAGGACAGCGATCCTCCACCAAGGAGATTCATCCTTGTCTCAAAGCTGAGCAGCTGCAAGAACAGCTCGGCCACGGTGACTGGTTCCACCCAGGAGCACATGGCGGAGACCACGGGATCGAAGTCTTCATCGAGCTCGGCCAAGATATGGGAGACGATGTCCTCCTTGTCCACCTTCTTCCCTGCAGCGATCAGCTCGTCGCAGAGGGACCTGATCTTCCCGAGTTGCCCTTCTGCAGATTGGCGAGGGCGATCCTAACGTTGATGGTGTGAGCACGAGTGTGAGAGGCAACGATCCCCTCCATCGTGTTCCAAAGCTCTGCCAAGGTGTGGCATGATGCAACCTAGATGGCCATCTCACGAGGAAATGTTGTCAGAAGATAGGAGAAGACTTGTTGGTCTTGCGCACACCAGTTTCGAAAGTCAGGGTTCGGCGCCTTCGCCGTGGTCTTGCCATCAGATGAGGCCACCTTAATTTCCATGGGTGGTGCCGGTTGGTCGATGTTGAGGTACTTTGCCATCTACGCTCCCTAGATGGGCTTCTCGGTGGCGGCGTGAACAAATGGAGAGGAGGGGAAGAAACTTGGGATGTGTTTGGTTGCCTGCATACGCCTTGACCAGGCCCACGCGGGAAGAATCCGGCCTGTTTTGTTGCGTGTATACACTGTTGGGCCTGCATAGCATGGAACTTATAGCATCTCTGGGCCTGGCTCGCTGGAAACGCTCAGATCGGCAGTTTCTTGCGAGCAAGGCAGAGGCGAGCGCAAGCGAGCGGGCCCTTACACGAGCGGAGACGGGAGGGATGCGAGGTGATTACGTGAGGTCTTCTTCAACCTCGAGTAAGCTTCTATCTAATCTCCTATCTTCCTTGTCCCTCTGATCTACACAACGGTGTTTCGATTCGAGGTAAGCTCTACACGAAAAAGATGCACCTCGATGCTACGGTTCCATTTAGGCGATCGGTTCATAGTTTCATCGGCCGTAAGTTCTTAATTTCGTGTTCCCGTTTGGAGCTATTCTGGACGAATTTTGTTAGATTCGTCGCGCACGATCGATCATTTGAAATTTCCTTTCACCAGCAGCCTAATCTCTGATTGCTCTGATACCATATAAGAAAAGAGGCGTGGAAACGTATACAATCTCTGCTTGAACGCGTTCATGTTATATAGCAGAAAAAGGATTACAATTGGCGCAACATGTTACTAGGCTTTGCTCTACTCCAAGCTATACATGGATAAGATCAACCCTTAGCCAACAACCCGCTACATACATATTACACGCAAGCACATAATACAGCCCTGACAACATGTCACATTGCACCAACCTATACAATTTCACAAGCCTATCATCTAACAGTGCCGCCACGCCTCCGCCTGCTGGTCTGTATCAGCGAAGGTGCTTCCTAATCCATGATGAGCACAAACGTGAACAGTTGCAGTTGTGCAAGCAAGCGAGATTTGATGGGTTCTCCTCACCGGATCGTATAAGACGAGCGTCGTTGAAAGAAAGAAACATCTTGTGGTGCGCCTCTAGCGCGAGCCACAGCCACTGCTTCAGGAGGGTACGTGGCCGATACGCATTGCTCGAGCGATCTACTTTCCGCTCCACACTCCACACTGCAGTTGCTCGTCATGTGGTAGCAGTGGACCCGACGCATTGACCTGGCTAAGGGCATGGCCAATGGGCCACGCTGGACGGGCGCCCCATGTGCCACCTCCTCCTGCCGAGTGCCACATCAACCAAACCTGTGGCTTGCAGATCGAAACGGGCTCCTGCAGAAGAACTCGCTTCTTCGCTGATGAAACCAACGAGGCGGCCGCTGGGGCGACGCGGTGGGAGGTCCGTCGCTCCGCTCGATTCGGGACCACACTCGCCCAACAAAATCCCGCGAGCGAGAGGGGAAGGGCGTGAAAGAGAGAAGGGAAGGGCGGGAAGGGGAGAAGAAAAGGGCGCGAACCAGGGAGCGGAGGCGCGGCGCGCGAACCAGCGGAGAAGGCGGCGCACCTCGTCCTCAACCTGCCGTCGACATCCGACTGCAGCTCTTGCTGCAAGGTACGAGTCTAGTTCTTCCCCTGCTTCTTCTTGTGGTCATGGCCAGATTTATTTTGCTCAGTAAACTAGGCTAGGGTTCCAAGAACGGATCCGTTCCAAGAAGATTGATTCCCCTGTGTGTGATTTTGGTTCAATCTATTTGAGTCAGGCAACCATGCTTGTGGAAATCCTGAAATCCCCATTTTTTTTCTTCTTAGCCCTGAGAGAAACATGTCAGATCAGCCTTGGTACTCTGCTCTTTGCAATTGTGAAGAGAAAATTATGCTAATTAGCTAGGTGCAGATGCAGATGGCTAGGTGCAGATGCTGATTTGCTAGCCCTGAGAGAAACGTGTCAAATCCTGAAATCCCCATCTTTGTTTTTATTTGCTAATGGCTAGGTGCAGATGCTGAATTCTTTTGCTAGATGTACTAGTAGTTGGTATATTATTAGACTAGCATAATCACAGGGATGCTGGTACTATTAGTTGTTGTACTAGGTGCAGATGTTGAATTCTTTTGCTAGACTTACTAGCCTTATTCAGGAAATGTGACTGCCATCAAGATGTTTTGGTATAGAGTTAATTTGAACAGAGTTCTGACTGTTATAACATCTATGTACGTTGGTCAATTTGGTCCCTTGTGCTAGCTGCATATACTGATAAAGAAAGAGTAGTGCTAGTCTGCTGAAGGTGCCATATCCGTGTTATTTTTTTTCTTTTTTTGAGAAATAGCTGGTAGGATTAAGAGCTTAGAACACTTGGACACTTTGCTATCTTTTTATTGTTCTTTGGTAGTTCCGAGTATGCTATTTGCACATGAATATTATTCTTCCCATCCAAATTATAGTTTCATGTGTGTTGTGTGCATAATTCTTATTACTTGATTTTTAAATTGTAGCTCAACTTGCAATATGTCACAATTGAGTTCCGATGAGTTCGAAGATGATACCATTGACCCAACAGAAATTTTCTCTCTA
>NC_041384.1:642622533-642651681 GCF_002162155.2 Triticum dicoccoides | reverse complement strand
CTTTCTACAAGCACAAGCTGATGCTAAGGAGCGAACTGCTGAGATGATGGAATTGCAGAGTCGACTGTCTGCTCAGAAGGTAGAAGCTAATCGACTTGCATATGAGGCAGCAAAGGAGAGGACAGTGGCCAAGTTAGCAGAGGAAAGAACAAAGTTGTTTGACAAGTTCACAGATATGTTGAATGCTGACACAACAAGAATGGAGCCATGGGCAAAGGAGATGCATATGAAGGCTGTTACAAGATTGGGGGATCAACTTTTCAGGGAGGAATAGAAGGTATGTAATATTCCTGTGTGTGTCATATTCCTTTTTCTCCATCTTGATTCCTGTCATATTCCTGTGTGTATCCTATTCTTGCATTTTCCTATTCCTGATCTAATTTTGTTCTCCCTGTAAGGTATGAGGTTACTCCTTCCCTTGCCTCTTCTTGTTAGGATTAATAACTTAGAACACATACCACTTGATGTACTTTAGAAACAAATGCTAGAATCTGCATGTGTTCGTTACGAAGTCCACATATATGTTCCACTAAAAGTCTGCACTATTGTTTTTGAAATATGCATTGTACTCAGAAATCTACACTGTACTGTACCCAGAAATCTGCACTATTGTTTTTAAAATATGCATTGTACTCATAAATCTACACTGTACTGTACCCAAAAATCTGCACTATTGTTTTTGAAATGCTATTTTTTAATTAGAATGATGGTTGTGCTATAAAACTCACCTTCAGTTTTTAAAACTGTAGTTGCACTACAGCAGGATACTTGTACTATTGTCAGTTGCTCCATGCAAATTTAACAGGGAATGCTCTAGCCAAATCAAATGGCCAACTTAGAAAAAATCTGTGTTTTCGACATGCTTGTAATTATACTCTAACTTGTGGCTTGCTTCTCGTGTAGATGTTCTACATATATGTCAAAAAAAGCGGATTTCATGTGCCAGGAAGCGTAGAAGATGTGAGATTTTTTTTTTTTGGAATGAGAAGAATCAAAGGATACAACAAAAAATTCAGTCTGAAATTTGATTTGTGTGTTTACAAATCTTTCCTTTATGGGTATTTGAAACCTTAAGATTATTCTGTTACTATGGGATTTTGTAGTGTCATGGACAAGACATACTGACACTGTTTGCATATCAAGATTGTTGATTTTTGTTTGGAAATCAAGTTGTTTGATAACTTTCAGTGTGTATGCTTGTTGATATAGTGTGTATGCTTGCTGATATTGTTAATTCAAATAGATTCTGGTATTGTTTAAATGTAGTGGAGGTTTCATGTGTTGGAAAGGAGGTGAGAGAGAAAAAATAAGATGATGACATCACATAGAGTAGCTTCCATTGGGTGATAGTGGCATACAACAATAGCTTCATTCAAATTTACCTATGTGGATGGCTGGGGCAGCACCAAGGTGCTGCCTCCATTGTACATGCCCTAAGCTACCTCCAACGCCCACAGCGACCGAGCGAACCATATACCAGTACACTACCACCTCGTTCCAGAAGCACGCCATTAATGATTAATCTCCCACGCGGCGTGCCAACTGGAAACCCCAACCTATTTTTCATCAAATGCAGCCCTCCAACACTACGCCACGATGACAAGCGGGACCCGGCGAGCAGAAGCGCCGTCTGGCCCACAGCGCAGCGAGGGTCACGCACGGCAGCGTCAATGCTGAAATGGTCGTGCACGGAACCTTTCCGCATGAGAGCGCGCAGAGAGAAAGCGGTCAGCTCAACTGCCAACCAGACACCCTACGCAAAACCCCACAGCCGCTGACGCCGGGCCCCACCCGCTGTCCCCCTCCCCCGCCTCCAGGCTCCAGCAGTCGCCTCGTCATAAGAGAAAAAGCGGCAGCGCCAATGGCATCTGGTGCCGCCCACCTAGTAGTGCTGGCCTCGTGTGCCTCCACCACTCGCCACCTCGTCGCCTCCGCCCCCGCCTCGCCATGCCCGCCGGCGTGCTGGCCGCAGTGCGCTGGTCCACCGCCTGCTCGGCGCTGCTCAACGCCGCCGCCGCGTCCACCGGCGCGGCCGTCGCGGGCCTCGCGCTCCGGGACCGCTGCGGGGGCGCGCTCGGCCCCGCAGCCGCCGCCGCGTCCGCGGCCTCCGCGGCGAGGCTCCTCGCGTCCGCCGTGGCCGGGTTCGCGCAGGGCCTGGCGGCCAGCGCCATCGCCGCCGGCGCCATCGGGGCGCACGTCGACAGCGACCGCGACCTCCGCCATCTCTCGCGGGTAAGCTGCCCAGAGCAATGCGGCCTTGCCCTCGAGCTAGTTACAGCTCGGTTACAAACCAATCAATGCCGAAATCGTGCAAAAAACAATATTATGGAAAAATGGATTTTGGGAGCCGCTTTATTTGTAACTCAATGGTAACAGCAATAATGTCATGTTCATGGCCAATATTTTTGTTCTGTGCTTCTCGAAAAGGAAAGAGTTTTTATTTTTTTTTGCAGGAAATAGAATTACCTGATTAATTTGTCTCAACTCACTTAGCTAAACTAGAAGTGTACTGCCACAGGCCGACAATATGAGAAACTGTCACAATATGTAGCCAAATTGGGAGGGGGGCATGGTCAGAATAGGTGATCTTGTTGGATTCGGCCGGGTCAATTGCGACCGGCTTTAACATTTCAACATGTTTGGTTCATAGCTGAAATTTGCAACAATTTTTCTGCTAAACTATGGCAAAACCATTAAAATTGTGGCGAAGAAATTGGTTGCTCGAACCTGTGGGAGTGGAACAATCAGTAGCCATACACATCCGCCACACCCAAACATCACTTTATTCTGTCAGCTAGGATATAATAGAACATGCTGACTACTGCGATCATTGGCTTTTGCTCTGTTGAACGTAGTATCACCGCAACCAAGTCCGTCAAATATCGTACCCACCATGACAGAATGAAAGTGAATATCTAGCTAATTTTAGCTTCCTTACTAATTCTTGGTAATGTTAGTTTCATTGATTTATTTGGCTCAATGGCACCACTTCCTTTAAATAAGAGATTTATTGTTGATAGTTTGGCTGCTGCCTCGAAGTGTTAGTTTTAATAACACGATTCATATCCTACTTGGTTTGTAGATGTTCCATAATAGCATTCTGAATCATGACATCACTTACTACTATTTTGTGGACAGCTACGATACAATAGATGGCTTTGGTGGGCAAGGTTTGGGATGGTGATTACAGTGCTCCAATTTGTGCTGGCACTTTATTTGATGTGTATTATTGTAAAGGATTTCTCATCTGGGAAGTCATTGAAGGAGTGTTTTTCAGGTACATTCACAATTACTCCCTCCGTCCCAAAATTCTTGTCTTAGATTTGTCTAAATACGGATGTATCAAGTCACGTTTTAGTATTAGATACATCCGTATCTAGACAAATCTAACACAAGAATTTTGGGACGGAGGGAGTACTAAATTTGTTTAAAGTACAAAGAACTTCTTTATCTAATCTATCCTTGTTCTTTGTGATTAAATTATCTGTATCGTCGAAGACATGTACTGATATATAAAAATGCAGTCTTAAATCATTTAGTTTGTTAGGTGCAGGGTTTTTGGGAATTCCTGTGTTATAATTCTACTTTATAATCACTGAGTTATGTTCTGTGAATTTTACCAGGACACGACAAGGACGTCAATGACTGGAAGAACATCTTGTTAATGATTTTTCTTGTTGTCATGTGGGTGGGAACAATAGTCCAATGTGCCACAGGTTCCGATGTATTAAGATGGAGGTCCTTTTATGCAACCCATGATATTGCATGGAGGGCTCACTACAGGGAGGTGTTTGATCATGGCATTCGTGAGGTTTTATGTTGTCTAGGACGGGCGAAGTACTCGTATGTCTCTGGTGCCGAGTGGTATGTTATTTCTGTTGATATTTGGTCAATCTTAGCAACGTTGTCCTTCACCTTGCCAGGAGTGTACTGGAAGATGACGATATATGTGTTGTGGCAAAACTGTTGGGAGATATTATGGCTTATCGTGCATCTGGAACTGGTCACCTTGAGCTCATAGCAGGTTGGTTTTCTATTTACCTTCTCATTTAAAGCACGGTTCTGTTCAATCTTGGTGAATAATTGTGTATTTATCTGTGCTTTGACGTTGTGGTTTCCTGATACTTCTGTTTAGCACCATTATAATTTAGCACTAATATCTGTGACAAATGATTTTTTTCAGGGTTTTCATTGTTGCAGAAATCCAAGATGTCAACAGTTCTTTCAAGAGATCAAGTGGAAGCTCCTCCTGATCTCATCCAAGAGGCTATTCTGTTTCATCCATTTGCTGAAGCTGCCTATACAGTTGCTTTCTGCATCCTTCACTTGGTCCCATTTCCAGTGTTTTCTGTTATATTGTTGACATATTTTTCCTTGTAGGGTCCGCTACTTGATTTTGGGAGGAATCCTCTTATGTTTCCCTGTGTTTGGCTCAATAGGCAAGGTATTTTAACTCCATGGACTCGTGCTAGGTAAATATTCTAGGTCTTTCTAAATGGCTTTGCAATCAATCATCAGATCATTGTTTGTAGTTTAAAAAATATTATTGTTTGTAGAATTAATATTATACAACTGCTTCTGCCATCTTTAACATTTGGATCATTCATGCCTGCTCAGTTTGGTACTTTGGTGTCCGTTCATTCTTGAGGCCACAAAAACATCAAGTAGTGTTATTTGATCGAGGCCTCAGCGGGGCTCATACGAGTTGGTGCATGTTAGTCCAGTATATATTGGTTCTATTCTTCTCAGAAATGTTTTGCTCTGGATCTGAAGCTAATAGCTGCCTTCAGTCATTTGCATCATTTAATTTGATAACTACATTTTCATCCAGCCGCAGTCTCTTAAACATGGCATCTTGTGGTTTCTCTTGAGTTCAAAAGTAAAGTTTGCAGGATAAAAAAAATTCATTTGCAAATTGAGTTTTTTTATGAGATATCTTTTTTCTCTGTTGCATGATGCATAATCAGCTTATAGAACTTTACTTCCTTAGACGACCAATCCTTGAAGGAGATAATTGGTGGAGAGGGCATGCAGCGGCTTTCCTAAAGTATGTCAATGTGCCCCCAGAAGTACTTCGGAAAGGGCGTGTTAGCCAGGTAAATTGGCACATCCACTGGATCAACTTTACAGTTATTTTGTGACAAATCTAAGTTTTTTTCTCTTCTTGCAGACAAAACGTGAGGCCGCCTACTTTGTTATTGTCTTACATAACTTGAGAACAGTAGTCATTGCCATTCGTGGAACTGAGACTCCAGAAGATGTTATAACTGATGGCTTGTGTAGGGAATGCTCTCTTACCATGGATGACTTGGATGGGCTGATCAAGTAACTAACTCTATCTGCATTAGCCTTATCTGTCATACTGAAATTTATCCAGAGTGAACTAAAGTTCCCTTTTGAAATTAGGCTTGTATGTGAAAGAATTTTCTGATCCATATCATCACATAGTTACTGCATAACTGCTTTTGCTGGTTGGATGGTCCTGTGGCCAGTGCTTCATCAGGGCGATTATGTACACCTTTTTCCTCTGGGTTATCAGATGAGCATAAACTCGTTCATTTTCCTTGATGAGTTCGGTTGTTAGCAGTAGGCAGCAAACCGTACTCAAAGACTTGCGTAGGAACTTTGTTCTGTTTGTCTTCTGGTAGTAGAACCTCATAAATGATTTGATCCGTTGTCTTCTGGTAATAGAGTCTGGGAGTTTACCCTCATATGATAAACTAAAAGGAACTATTTGGAACTCTCCACCACTAGTAGGCTGCCATGAGAGAATCTGTAGGATTTTATCATCACCTAGTGTTTGTCAATGGTCACTCTGAACTCAATTATGAATTTGGCTCTTCATTTACCTTATAAATGGTTTGTTATATTACAGTTCTGATCAGTTGCCCCCTCAAGTGAAGGAGACTGTCCTCTCGTCTTTTCCACACTATGGGCATGCAGGAATTATTGAATCGGCTCGAGAATTGTACACAAAGCTTGAAGGGCAGTCCATTCATCAAGGTTAACATGGAACTAAGTGTAGATTTATCTTCTATGCACACACACACTCACCGTGTTCTTATAAACTAGCACAGTGCAATACAGCAGAACCTCGTATGCCAATAAAAGAAAAGAACACTTCAACCACTGCAATAAATAGCTTGTCTTTTATATTAACCGCTAGCATGGAACCGCCTGCAGATAAGTCAGAGCTGATGACAGCTGGGTTCTTATCTTCGCTGCTCGGAGCTGGATGTGAGTGTGATGGATACAATATTGAAATTGTTGGACATTCTTTAGGAGGTGCTGTAGCTGCACTTCTTGGTATTAGGGTAAGTTAGCTTATATTTGCATGGAATTTATTTCATGCATTTGATTTGTTGATTTGTTATTCAGTCAGCGCTTGATTGGTTATTATTTTGTTTTATAAAAAAATTTACGTCTCGACGCACTAACAGAAAAGACTGTAATATGAAATGTACAAACCTAAGACTATGCCAAAAACCCAGACCACACGCACGAGACTGTGCTCCTAGTTATTGCATTGTTGGCAGCGTCGTGTGCAACCCAGTCTCACCAGACAAAGCCCACATACGCGCATCTGACTCAATCCATGCATGAGCAGCTGCACAACAGACCTTTCCCCCTCAAAAACACAAGTGATGTGTCGTGTTGCGTCTGAACTATTTTGGGTGTCTCTCTTTTCACAATGTGGGTACATGCCCATGAGGCACCAAATCATATCACTTCTATGTTCTTGCAATTGTTAACTGTTGAGTTCACCCTAAATTTATTTTTGACATATTCATGTTTGACAATTAGCCAGTGTTATATATGCAGCTATATAAACAGTTTCCAAAATTACATGTCTTTACTTATGGAGCTGCACCCTGTGTGGATTTCGTGATAGCAGATGCATGCTCACAGTTTGTTACCAGGTGAACTTCAAATTTCTGTACCAGTGAACTTATTGTACATATATTATTTTTTATTACTGGCAAGTGGCAACAGCATTTGATTTTCTGATTAGCTATCTGTTACTTGCAGCATTGTCCACAACGATGAATTTTCCTCAAGATTATCCATGAATTCGGTAATTCGATTACGTGGTGCTGCTATCAAAGCTTTATCAAAGGATACTTCGCCAAATTCTACTAAAGTTGGCAAACTAGTGGGTGGCTTCACGAGCAACAAAAGGCATGATGAACAACACGCTGTGGTTCGATGTGCTTCTTCTGGTGCTCTTCAGACAGTCAGCGATGCAAAGCAAAGTAATGATCAAATCCATGGAAAGAGTGTAATGCATACAGTTAGAGGTGGTGTGTTCCTCTTTGGTCAAGCGATATCTTGCTTGGTAAATACTCCAAAACATAGAATTAGCTCCACTGCGGTAATTAACTCTGAGTTGGGACGATCTAGAACAATATTAACCTATAATGGTGAAAATTTGACTGTTGCTTCCCGTGGTGTTCTGGATGGTGCACCTTCTGAAGAACCTAGTGATGCATACAGACATGACAAGTTTCCAGAAGCTGGCTTGGATGAATCCGGAAGTAGTTTCAGGTTACCTCATTCAAATAATGGTGCTGAGCTCTCATCTGCCCCGGATCACACGTGTACAATAAGTTTATCTGAAGGGCAGTCGCCAGATGTGTACCTCCCTGGCCTCATTATTCATATCGTTCCCATAAAGAATGGTACTTCTCCATTGCGGAAGACACTTGTGACTCGTCACAAGAACAAGAGTTATAAAGCATTTATAGCGAATCGGCAGGATTTTATGGACCTTGTTGTGACCCCTCGCATGTTCCTTGATCATCTCCCGTGGAGGTACATCCTCAGAAACTCTCTGGAATTTATTAGATCAAAACTCTAGTACTGTACCCGTGTGGAAAGTTCATTGGGTTTAAGAGTTTTATTTCTTCGCTGTTCCAACTTGGAATGAATGCTGAGCTTAACCCTTTCTAGATTAATTGGATTGAAATTACACGGGGCTAGATCAAAGTAAAAACGTTTAACAAATACTTGTTTGCTAATTACTATGCTTTGGTAGTTCACAGGTTTTTCTGTGACAAAGATAACCGCAGCATTGTTCACCAGTGTGTTTTCTTAATTATATAGTTGATCTACTGCTTTTTAGGTGTCACTATGCCATGCAAAGGGTTATAGAAACACGGAAACGGAACCAGCCCATTCTCAATTCATGCAGTGGAGAGGATTCTGTCTAACTGAATTTGTTAGGCTGGTACAAATGTATCGTTATGCAGCTTGGCCTCTTCCTTCTGTACAAATGTATCATTATCCAACTTGACCCCTCACATGTTCCTTGATCATCTCCCGTGGAGGTATGTCCTCAAAATCTCTATACACAGGGAATAAAACTTTATTATGGCAAAACTCTAGTACTCTATTCATGTGGAAAGTTCATTAGGTTTAAGAGCTATATTTCCTTGCTGTTCCAAATGAAGAATGAGTGCAGAGCTTAACCTATTCTAGATTAATTGGATTGAGATTACACTAGATCTAAGTATAAATGTCTAACAAAAAATCCCGTTGGTTAACTACAGTACTATGCTTCCACAATTCGTATTTTTTTTTCTGTGACAAGGATAACTACAGCACTGTTCCCTATTTGCTTTGCAGGTGTCACTATGCCATGCAAAGGGTTATAGAAACACGGAAACGGAACCAGCCCATTCACTATTCATCCACCGGAGAGGATTCTGTCTAACTGAAATCTGTTAGGCTATTCGCAAAAAAAAGAAGGAAATCTGTGACGCTGGTACAAATGTATCATTATTCAGCTTGCCCGCTTCTGTACATATACAAGTTAGGGAGCTATGATCATGTACTCTTCACATGCATAAGCTAGGAAGCTGTAGAAGGAGCAAGGGCCCAAACGAGCCTTGGGTCCATCCTGATGAACGCTACTTGACCTCAGCATTGTTGTATTCAACTTTCCTGATAGCTAGGGCGCGCCCCTCTTAGACATACCATCAGGTCAACGGAGACCAGCATCATTATTTATGACAAGCTTGTAGTATTAAATTAAAGCCTCTGGTGTCAACTTTTGCTTCGAGCACTGTTGTAACTTTGACACCAGCACATGTATGTTTCGCCTGTAAAATCTGAACTGCCATGAACTTGTGGATGGAAAATGATAAGTATCCAAGTTGTTATTCTATTCTCTCTGACAAAGTTAAAATTTAACACTGTAAATGTGTCAGCTGGGTCTACATTTTCATGCATCACCATCGTGCTTACTGAACATGTGGAGAAGTGCCATTCTGAACTGTGGAATTTCCTCTTTTTTTTTTTGCTGTTGCTCGTATTGCACTTGCCTTGTTTTACATACCATATCAAGCCATTTACGGTGCACGTTGACTTTGTTTGGTGATGCAACAAGGTGTGAGGTGACCTCTGGACCAGGCTGCATGCGCATATGATTGAAGCTCGACGTCCACGGCTGGCAAATATTATTGGAAGCTCCGAGTGAATCAGTGGAAAGTTCCTCTCACTCGAAGCACCAGACCTTCACTCGCTCTCATCCACTTGTGGAGTTGTGGTCATGGGGCTAAGTGTTGTCCTTGGCGATGAGCTGCCTGCATTCAATCCTCTCTGACAGAAGAGATCGAGGGCGAGGAAAATCAAGTAGCAGTATAGTAAGCGTCCAAGTTGCTGCTGGTGTCTGACAGCCAGAAGGTGACGAGGATACAGCCCCAATGACTTGAAATAGACAAAGATTTAGCAGATACCTCATCCTGGCTTATAACAAATGTATGCCGGCCCCAGCAAGTAGCCAAAGTTGCCATGGCCCTTTTAGGCAAGGGGCCCGGCTATCATCATCATTATCTCCTGAAAAATAAGCCCCGGAAAGCTGTGGCATGCACCAGATGAGAAAGAACCAAGGAATCCTGCCTGGTGACGAGAAGCGTGGAAAGTTGTTATCCCAATACAAGAGGCGCCTTTCTGCTAGCTAGCTAGCTTGACATGGTGGAATATTATCCGGAAGAACTGACGAGGACCAATGCACGTACGTATGCCCAAAAGGTGGCCGGAGAAATATTATTCGATTTGATCGATCGATGCTGCCGCTGCTAATGATCCATATCCCTCCCTCCCTTTCCGTCTCCGACGTTGTCGAATCCGTCTGACGTAGCGAACTGGGACAAGTTGGCGGGTGGAAAGAAAAACCCAGTTCCCGCTTTCCTTTTTCTGCACCGGACGGCCTGGCCTGGCATGCACTGCAGTGCAGGCGCCAAGAAGGTTCAGTTCCAGTTAACTCTCCGTATCCAACACCGCATATCTGTCGACCGAGCCTGGAAAATGGCACGGACCTGTCGCCTCCCTGGCCGTCCGGCAGGCAGGCAGGCACGCATGGCATGGCCACGCCGGCGGCGCGGGAAGCTTCGCCGCGTGTAACTTCTCGGGGTTTTTTCACAATGCTACTTCCTCCGTTTTAGTTTACAAGTCTTACATGTATACCTAGATTGTCAATTTTATCACCCTAATATAAACTATATAACACAAAAATTATATCGTTTGAAATTAAAACATCTGAAGTTTATATTGGTATTTTTTTTATATTATATGACTTGTATTAGCTTTTAAATTGACGACCTAGGAATATGCGCACGCTCTGTAAACTAAAAGAGAGGGAGTAGCTGGTCTGGCAAGGTTCTGGACCGATCGCGGTAACTACAAAGGCTTGACCAAAAGGGAAAAGTTACCTGGGCGCTGGTTGGTTGGTGTGATGCGCACGGGACGAGAGTTCATCCCGTCGTCAAGCCGCTTTTAGGTCAACTCCACCGCGCGATCTCAAACGGATGTTCGGATTGGCCGGTTTTTGTTCCTTTGAGGCGTCGATGGGTTCGCCCGTGTCCGCCTTTGTCAGATGGGTCGTGCGTGTGCGCACCGCGCGGCCGCACCCCAAATCGTGTCCGGGATGGACGTGAATAAAAGAAATATTAAAATTAAAATGAAATAACTAAAAAACTAAATAAACACATTTTAAAAAACATAAAATATATATAGGGGGCGGCCACAAAACGGCCCAGTTTCTATGGCCACTTAAAAGACCCATTTTTCATAATTAACATATTAAAAAAAAAAAAACGCCTCCGCGCTCCCGCGCGCTCCTGCCGCGCCCGTCGGTGCCGTGGCCGTCGCCGTCTTCACTGGCCGCCGGTGTCGTCGTCGTCGCTGACGAGGTCGACGTACTTCGGCGGCGTCCAGAGGTGGGCCGGAGGTGCGTGGTGGACGGGGGCGGGCTGGACGGCCGGAGGTGCCTGCACCACCTCCTCCCGTGGCGAGGCCTCCCGCTCCGGTGACCGCGGTGGAGTGGGGCACCAGTTCACGCCCACGCCGACGGCCATCCCCGGAGCAGTGCAGGACCAGCCCCACCCCTGGCCCAGCAGCGGCTGGAACGCGGCGGCGGCAACAGAGAGGGCCATGGCCTCCTCCAGGCCGTCCCACTGCCGCTCGTCGTGCGTGTACATGGAGTCGTCCATAACACGCTGCAGGAGACGGGCCTCCTCCTCGTCTGTCATGCGAGGAGGTGGAGGGGGCGACGGAGACGGCGATGGCGTGGGCGTGACGCCGCAGACCCGCCTACGCCCGCGCTCCTGGGCGCGTTCCCGTGGCCGCTGCGGCCCCGTCGAGGTGCCGGCGAAGAAGGAGGCGCGCTTGGTGTCGTGCTCGTCACGAAACCAGGTGTCCCACAGCGGGGAGTCGGGGGCGTACCTAGCGTTGTAGAATAGGTCGTCAGGGAGGAGGCGGCGGCGGCGCTCGATCTCCTCGTCGCGCACACGGCCGCTCGTCGGGACCGGCGGGATGGGGACCCGGTCGGCGGAGAGGTGCCAGTTATTGGGGAGATGGGCGTCGCTCCAGGGGAGCGGCGTCCTCGTCTCCCAATAACGGCGGCACACCGACGCTCGGACGTAATGCCGGTCGCGCTCGCCGGCGGACGTGGGCGCGATGGAGAAGGCGGGCGGCGCGGGGGCCCGGCGTGGTGGCGATGACGAGGCGGGCTCCTCCTTCTTCACCGAGCCGTGCGGCGGCGTCCCGACGAGGAGCCGGCCTCGCGGTCGTGCCTGCCTTTGCGGTCGTAGTTCCAGAGGCCCATGGCTGTGGGCGGCCGGCCGGCGAGGTCTAGGCTAGGGTTTGGGACGTGGTCGCCGCTGTCGGGTTTCGAGGAGGCCGCGGGGTGGCGTGGGGCAGTGTGGGCGACGACCCGTCCACGCTTCCCACTTAAAAAAGGACGGCGACCGCTCGACGTGCGGATGACAGGCGGGGCCGCCCGCTCGTGCGCATTGATGTGGGCGGGTGGGAGGTAGGTGGCCGCCTGCCACGTGGCCCCGACGCGAACGAGCGCGCTTCCGTTTGGTGTCCGCCGCGATCCAAACCCGACGCAAGTTTGCGCTCGAAATGGGTCGGCCCGTACACAAAACGGACAAGATGGGTCCAGTCCATCGCGCGCTAGGCCGCCTTCTTTGTCCATTTTATCCTAAACGGACGGGCCGGACAGGATAGGATCGCGCGGTGGAGTTGGCCTAAGGTGCGGTCGCGTCTTCGTCTTAGCCAGCCAGCCAGCCGATCGGCGAGAGAAGAGGCCACTGGCCACGCCGGGAATCGGGCTCGCAGAAAGCGCATGGACGGTCAGGTGTTCGTAGTCTACAAGCGACGCCCCTAGCTTAGCTAAGCCACTAGGCCCACCAACCCACGATCGATACGGCGAAAGCCACACCTTAGTTCGTCCGTACGCGGCGGTGCAGGTGTCGACCGGGAGCGCGCCCAGAGCCCTCACGGGGCGCCCAGAGCGCGCCACCCGTTCGGCCGGGGCGCGCCCGGCCGGCGTGGAGCGCGCACACGGAATTACGGACGGCGCCGTTCAGACACACCTAAGCCAGCTGCATTGCCAGTCAACGCGCGCCGATCTCAGCTACGTGCGCGCGTATCCCATTCTCGCGTACGTGTTGCCGCCGCTGCTATGTGAACGAAATACGTAGAAGAATGGGACGCCGGACCGGTCCGTCGCGTAGTTAATTCAACCGGACCGGTCCAGCGATACGGCATGGGGCCGAGATCGACCGACGAAGATCGAGCTGCGTCCAGTGCTTGCGGAGTCGTGCTGTGCGACGAAGAGCGAGACCCAGACGTGCCGTGCAGCAGCACAAGAGCAAGCAAGCAAGCTCGACCGGCTCCTCCAGGTCCGTCCGTCCGTCGGTCGGTCGGTCTCCCGTCCCGGGCGGGCGGCGGCGGCCCAAGTCGCGGCAGCCGCCGCCATGTTCTCACACGACCGAGCCGTATTCTACGCAAAACGAGCCGCACGCGCGCGTACGTGGCGCTCCCGGGGAGACCGCGACCCGTCCCTAGCTCGGACGGACGGACGTTGACGCCGGCCGCTAGCTATAGCTAGCTGCCTGCACACCTGGCTCTCGGTCAAAGGGGGCCAATTAATGCGCTCGCCACGCTGCACCGCTTACGCTACTTAATGATGGCCCCAGCAAACAAATACTCCTCCCGCACATCACTGTTAGCGAGTGTACTAGTGTCATGCTTACAGCACTGCTCAACAAATACCATACATGATGCATCACTGTTAGCGAGTGTACTCTGGTAACATTTTTTTGGTTAGATGAAAGACAGGACGTTGCTCAATGAGACAATGAATGCGCTATAGGCAACCCTGTCCGGTCTCTGGCCAGCTCGCTAATGACAGGCTTATATTTTGTAGTCGCTCCTCCCGGCCGTTTGTGTGGCCCAAACGCGGTCTACGATCGCCGGACAGGAACCCCAGAAACCCCGGCGTCACCGACCTCGCCAACGCTCACGTACGTGTCAGCGCAGCTGTGCACGCACGCACGCACGCACGCACGCACGCACGCGCTGCTTTCTTGCTTGTTCAGACCGGGCGGCCGGCCGGCCTAGGTGTCAGTGACCCTTACGTGCGGAACTGAGCATGCTCTGCTGCGTTAACGTACGTGACGAGCCTACCAGGGGAAAAAGCGTACGTGATATATAGGCCGGCCGGGGTTAGACTAGAGTACTAGCTAGGCCAAGGTCGCCCGCGCCACGTACGTGTACATGGTTCCGGCCGGGATCAGACGATACTTTTTGAATTTTGAATCAAGTTGATGAAATATATTGAGGATCCGCGTGACACGCGCAGTAGCAGCAAGCAGTCCGGGTGGTTCTCAGTTCCGGCTGACCGGCCGGCCGCACATGCATGCATGCGCTGCACGCGTACGTACGGGCCTGCATCTTGTTCCACGGCTGGTTGGAGCCGAGCCTAAATATTCGCAGGCGGCGGTTACCCGGGTCCAAAAGCTAAGCTAACTGGCTGATCGCCGTACGTGCTAGCTCCGTTAAGTTAATCGTCGTCTCACCTGACGTGTGACGCACACGCCGGGCCTGGTGCAGTGCACCCATCGCCTCCCAGTTATGTCTAACCGGCCGGTCGCGATGGTCCCTAAAGAAACTTGGAAAACGCTCAAGTTGATCGTGGATCGTGGCCATGCATGGACCATGCGATATGCATGCATGCCCGCCCGGCCGCCGGGGGGGCGGGAGACGGACGTCGGCGTTGGCGGCGGCGGTGACTCGCTAGCTCGCTGGTTCCCGGCCCTTTCGGCCGGTCAATTCCGCCACCAGATTAACTGGCCGGCCGAGCCAAGCGGATCGCGATCGATCGATCGATCCACGGATCGGCGTCGACGTCGGCGAAGCCGCAGTAGAAACGCATCGATCGGATCATCATTTCCTCTGTTGCGGGCAAAGCGATTGATGGACGACGACGCCGAGGGAAGGGGCCATCTCTTTCGTTTCCCTTTTCCTCTTGAAACCGAGCCATCTTCTTGCTTGCCAATTTGTATATTAATCACCTTATGCGCTAGCCTGGCTGGCTGAAAATCCGCCATGTCGACGCACCGCAGGAGACACGTCGACGTTTAGCCTCAGAGACGATCGGTCGCCTTCGTCTGTTGTCGTAGCAGTCTCGGCAGTATAGGACGTGCTGTAGATGGATAGCGCCCATGCACGCTACGCTCACGGATTAATTGCTCCATATATGATCGGTCTTTACGTTATCTGCGTACAAGTAATATGCGGTGTGAACCCTGTTCGATTGCAGTGACCAAGCCATCCAAGAGATCCTATATATGGGGCTACTTCATTTCATACGTACCATGGGCTCGACTCTTATCCAACTTTCTATTTATGAATAGGGGGGCTAGCTAGCTTCATTTTATACTATGGTTTCGACTCTTATCTGACTTTCTATTGTTCAATAGGGGGCTAGCTTCATTTTATACCATGGGGCTCGACTCTCATCTAACTTTCTATTGATAAATAGGGGGCTACGGAAGCATTTACCTATTTTGGCTGGTGTCAAAATGACGCCATTCGATTGGTGCCTGTATGGACCGAGCGCAGCAGTTTCGACTGTGGGTCGTAGATAGATAGATCCCATGCACACTACTACCTGAAGATGAGAGTAGTCAGATGGGGAACCAAACAGAAGTTGATGGGGAGGAAGATTGTAGCATGGCCGACAAGGTTGAAAATTGAGAAGATAGGTGGTGGTGTTTGAGTGCTTCAGCCCAAAACCTAGGGGGCCATGTGAGCATGAAATAATACAGCGTGGACACTATCATTCAATGTACGAAGGATGTGTGTTCAGCGTAGCCGTTTTGTTGTGAGATGTAAGGGCATGTGAGATGAAGATGGATGCCGTGTTGTGCAAAAGAGTCAAGCGAAGCATGATTGTCGAACTCACAACCATTGTCGGTTTGAAAGGATATGGTGTAGCATTGAAATTGGGTGGCAACAAAATCATAGAAACAAGAGAGAATAGAAAACACATCCGATTTACGTCGCAAAGGAAAAGTCCAAACATAGTGAAAGTAGTCATCTAGCAAAACTAAATAGTATTGAAACCTAGAAACACTTGTTATTGGAGAGGTCCAAACATCACCATGGACAAGAGCAAAAGGAAAATCAGCTTAGCTATCTGTCTGTTTGAAAGGTAAACGAATGTGTTTCCCCAATGTACAGGCATGACACGTTGTAGGGGGGGTGATTCATTACAAGTAAAATCAAAGGAATAAATAGTCATAGAGAGAGCATCATGTCTCGGGTGGCCGAGAAGTTGGTGCCAAAGGTTGGTGGTGGTAGCAAGGAGAGCTTGAGGTCTGCTAATCAGCGTTTCCAACCTACATGCATCATGGGTTGGAAATTTGGAGGATGAGAATGTCTCTAAAGGTAAAAGTGTTTGTATGGTTAGTGATCAAGGGAAGGATCCTAACCAAGGATAACTTGTTTAGATGTGGTTATATGTCTAGAATGTATGGTGTTAATCTTCGATTGCGGTGATGCATCCGTTCTGAGAGGATTAGTAGTAAGGTGTTGAATTTGATGTTTACAGACTCCATTTTCATTGTGAAAATGGGGGCCATGAGGCCCCTTCTATTGAAAAAAAAACATGTGTCATCGGCCCGCTCCTTTTGGCCTACCAACCAAGCCTGGCCGGAGAGCAGTATAGGCTTATAGCAAGGTTTGTGCCCTCTCCCTCCAGTAGACTAGCTTGATAGGAGGGGACACCTCACCCATAGAAGTCGTGTTAAACACAATAATTCCCCCCTCATACATCGGTCACCATTGGCTCGCTAACACTAGCATTCTAGCCCACCGACCATGACCGACCACCTATCCCCGGACACCTAAACTCCGATGCCACTTGTTACGCATTCTTGGGTATGCTAACCAGCGTTTTCAATCCACATGCACTATTGCCCGCTCCATGAGCGTCTCAGCCCACCAACCATGCACAAACGGAGAGCAACACATGCTTATGCCAGGGTCTGGGTCCTCGGCCCCCCAAAAGACTAGCATGATAGGAGGGGACACCCTCACCCATATAAGTCGTGTCCAGTCTCCTCCCACTAATCGATTTGAGAGTAAACCCAACAATATTCCCACTTAACTTTTGCTCCTAGACCGGCGTGCGTGCATGCAACATATACCTTGCCGAGTACTACCACGTTTTCGTACCTCGGTATAGACTTTCCTGGGCGTCTATGAGATGACACTCGGCATACCCCATGCCGTTTCCCTTGTGGTGATAGAAACCACAGATTGTGAATCATTGGCGCTTAGTATAGTTCACATCGCACAAACAAATGCTGAAGTACTCTCTCCATTGAGTCTTTTTTAGAGATTTTAATAAAGACTACACACGGATGTATATACAATATTTTAGAGCGTAGGTCACTCATTTTGCTTCGTATGTAGTCCGCGTTGACATCTCTAAAAAAGACTTATATTTAGGAAGAGAGGGAGTAAATCGGGACTCCGAGAGGCAAGGCAACTAGGCAAGGCGGTTTTCAGAGAGAGCACCAGCCGGAGAAGCAAAGGCTAGCTAGCAACAGCAAGCAAAAGTAAAAAAAAAAGACACAGAAATTTTAAAAAAAATCATCTTAGCTTGTGCGTGCAGCATATACCTCGCCGCATGATCCGATCCGGCGGGGTAGGCGGACGTCATCAGAGATTCAGAGGAAGTGGTAGCACGCGCGCGAGTCTTGGAGACAAACGAGGCCACGTCCTAGGGGTTCATGGCTATATACAGCACCCCCCGTCCCGGGCCCGCGGCATTGAATGTCCAAAGGGGGGCCTTTCATCGATCAGCGCATCGAATGTTCACCGGAGCCGGGGGCCGCGCCGGCCGTACACACGGCGATGGCGATGAGAGAAAGGGAGAGGGGGAAGATGTCAACGAGTGATGAGCGATGCCTACACCGCAGCGGCAACCGGCTACACGCCATCGCCAACCACACGGATGCCTACGCCGCAACCGAGTTCAACACCAGGTCAACACTCGCGCTACATGCCTGCATTTTTTATTGCTCGGCGTCCCTTTTGGCGCAATCAAGCACGGCGAGTCCAGTCCCCCACTTAAATCCTCCTGTCCACCCTCCCAGCGGCAGCCCATCGCTCTGTTTTTCTTCGCCATCGCCGCTTAGGCGCTGGCTCGTGATACCACGTCGTACGCTATGAAAAACATAGTATATCCTATATACATCTGTAATACCACTGCTACTATCTGACATGTTTTCTGAAATACCAATTGCATTTAGAAGCCTTTGTGCCGGCATAGCAATTGTTCCCCGTCATGTGTTAGCTAATCCTCCTATCACCAATTATAGGTTGTGTCGTAGTACAACGTAGTACTGCCTTCAAGGTGAAACATTTATTGGCCATCATTTTTGTGAAAACATGTTTTAAATTAAAATAATTGTGTACTATTTCTTAATAAATGCAATAATATATTCTCATGAAAAAATTGCAATGATATTGAGTTCATGTTATCAGCATTGGTAAATTTTCGTAGGTACGGGCAAACTTGAATATTTAAAACACTAAAATGACCTGTATTACGGCGATGGATAGCGGTATTTAGGGCTTTGGGCTTGCCTTTTGAAGGCCATTTTGTTGTTGCAAATCTGGTCAAAACCCCAGCCTGGCGCGATAATTGTACATGTTTACTTGTTTCTAAACAATGTTGCATGTACCTGGTTCCGATCGAGATCATGCTTGCATCTCAGTTTTGTGGCATATTTATGTTACCATGAAGCCGCGCTAAGAGCCAAATGCTAGTCGTGACTGACAAAGTAGTTTTTTTTACCCTAAAAAACCGGCAACAAAGAGAACCATGAGTAAGTTAGTCTTGCTAAACCTCAGTCGACTGAGACTTGGTTAAGTCTCAGTCGATGCTATACTCGTAAGACCTTGCATTGAGATCCATGCAAAAAAATTCTTTTAGATTTTACTCAGTTTTGCTTTCTTACGTGTTATGACTTGATTGTGTTTAAGTCTATGTCGACGGAGACCTAGCCACCCCTAAGTAATAAGCGGTAAAAAGTAGGAAGAAATTCAACTCACATAGAGAAAGAAAGAAAGAAAAAGAAGAGAAAAGAAGAAGACCAGCTAGCTAGTAGATGGATAGGGCAAGCAAAGGGACGTGGACGGGGCCACGTCGCTGGCGTTGACCCTCGGCGCCGCGCGGGAGGCAGCGTCGCGGTTGGGCGCTAAACGTCGCCTCCCCCGCGGCATTAATCCCCCCGCATTAGCAATGTCGTCGCGGCCTAAACCCTTTTCGCGGCAGACCTCGCCAGGCATGGGCCGGAGGCCAACCGCTAATCAAACCCCAAAGCGCGGCCGGCGGGGGCGTCCACGTACGCGGCGCGGCCCCGGGCGTGGACTCCCTTCGCCCACGTCGCCCCCGCGACGACCTCAACCGGCGCCCTTAATTGCGCCATTAATCGCCGAGGGACGGGCGAGCGATCGGGCGGAGCTTTTCGGCATCAATTCCGCCTCGCTCCGCCGTGGCGTAGGTCGTACTGCTGCCTACTGCCCCCCCCTACGACGACCTCGGGCGCGGGTGGATGGAAGGAGTGATGGACGGTGACGGTGGCGCGGCGCACGTCCTCGCCGCCGTGCTGCACTCAACCGTGTCCCCGCTCCTGCCGTGCCGGTGTTCTGATCGGCGACTCCGTTGCAGGAGCTGCAGGGTTTACCAGCCCGCCATCAGTTCTTGTCAGCTTGCTCAGTTAAGCTGTCCTGACTGTAATTATTAAGCAATTGAGTAGCGTCTCGCTGACCAACAGAGAGTCTCTGAAAGGAAAGACCACCCCTTCAGTTCAGTCTTGAGCCAAGTGCTGCTCTGCTTCCACTGAGGCGGCAGCAGCATATCCATCTGCCTGTCCTGACTGAAAACATGGTACCAGTTCGAATTTTTTTATGTGATCCTGAGAAACCAAGGCCGGGCAGGATCCAACCAATCTGAGATTCCGTTCCTCCCGGCCACGACTCATGAGTTGAATATAGGAGTATACGATTATGACCATGGACGCATCTATCTGTCTACCTATCTGTCAATCCCCAGCACCAATCCCAACACAAAGTACCCTGTCCAATTGTCCAAGCCGTCGGTCGAGCAGTCAATCACCCGCCAAACATCTCCGACGGATGAAAACGATCTTTCCACGGCGGTCAAAAAATCCCCCGCGAGACGAGAATTACGTTTACGTACGCGTTCCAATCATCCGCCCAATCGCTCGCAGCAGCCGTCGTCGTCGTCGCAGTTCTCCATTTCTCTGGGGTTTTTGCCAGTCGATCGAGGTGCGGTGTGGTGCGGGGAGGGGAGGGGAGGTTGCGCGGCTGTCATGGCCAAGTTGGTTATCATTCCGAAAAGGCGCGGCAGTGGCAGCTTCCGCTCCCTTCCTGACTGACGGGCTTGGAAAGTCACTCACTGTACCTTCTCTCTTCCCGCGAGCCGCACAGCACGGATTGGGACATGCGTGCAAGCCACCGCAAGCCGAGTCGTCCCGCCCGCGGACCCTTTATATGCCCTCCCGCGCGCGCGCCCCATGCATCATCATCATCCTCGTCGCTGCCATTCTCCCCCCCTCCGCTCCCCCGCTCCTCTATGGTCTTGGCGTTCCCACCGCCTCCATCGCGCCGCACCTGCTAGCTCATGGCCTTCGCGCCCGCCACCACCACCACCTCGATCGCAGCAGCAGCAGCAATGGCGCTCAAGCCGCAATGCGCCGGTCGTCAGCCGATGAGCCGCGCGGCGCGGTGCAGAGCGGCCGCGGCCTTGACGGCGGAGGGCTGCGCCTCGACGTCGGCGATCGCGGCGGCTCCGGTCGCGCCGAGACGCGGCGCGCGGAGGACGCCGTCCGTCGCGGGCATGTGGCGGCAGCTCCAGGGGGGCGACGACTGGGAGGGGCTGCTCGGGCTTGATGGCCCGGCGCCGGCGCTCCGGAGCGAGGTGGCGCGCTACGGCGAGCTGGTGGACGCCTGCTACAAGGCATTCGACCTCGACCGGGCCTCGCGACGGTACCTCAACTGCAAGTACGGCAAGGAGCGGATGCTGGAGGAGGTGGGCATGGCCGGCGCCGGGTACGAGGTGACCAAGTACATCTACGCGGCGCCGGACGTGATGACCGTGCCCACCATGGAGGCCTCCACCAGCGGGCGCGGCCGGTGGATCGGCTACGTGGCGGTGTCCACGGACGAGATGACCCGGCGGCTCGGGCGGCGGGACGTGCTGGTCTCGTTCCGCGGCACCGTCACCCCCGCCGAGTGGATGGCCAACTTCATGAGCTCCCTGGAGCCGGCGCGGCTGGACCCCTGCGACCCGCGCCCGGACGTCATGGTGGAGTCCGGCTTCCTGAGCCTCTACACCTCCGCCGACAAGACGTGCCGCTTCGGCGGCGCCGGCAGCTGCCGGGAGCAGCTCCTGCGCGAGGTGTCCCGCCTCGTGGACGCGCACTCCTCCTCCTCCAAGAAGCCGGGCGAGGAGGTGAGCGTGACCCTCGCCGGCCACAGCATGGGCAGCGCCCTGGCGCTGCTCCTCGCCTACGACCTGGCGGAGCTGGGCCTGAACCGCGCGGCGCCCGTGACCGTCTTCTCCTTCGGCGGGCCTCGGGTGGGCAACGCGGCGTTCAAGGCGCGGTGCGACGAGCTGGGCGTGAAGGCGCTCCGCGTGGCCAACGTCCACGACCCGATCACCAAGCTCCCGGGCATCCTCCTGAACGAGGCCACGACGGGGGTGCTCCGGCCGTGGCGCGCGTCCTGCTACACCCACGTCGGCGTGGAGCTCCCGCTCGACTACTTCAGCGCCCGCGCCCCCGCCGCCGTGCACGACCTCGGCACCTACATCGCATTGCTGAAGAAGCCGGCGGCCGCCGCCGGGGCGGCAGGCGACGGCGGCGGCGGCGGCGTGGTGGGCAAGGTGCTGGACTTCGTGGGGCGGCAGCGCGCCGGCGCATTGCAGTGGCAGTACGCGGCTCTGCAGATGGGCGGCCTCGTCCAGACCCTGGGGCTGATCTGACGACCTGGCCCCGCAAGACCACGCTCCGATTAGTTGATTACTAGCTTTACTAGTACTAGGAATTAACCTCTGATTTAACCGGCCGGCTACTGATCCTCGGCCAAGATGTTTCTGGTTCTTTCTGCCTGTACATACAAGTCGAGAGAGATCGCAAGCAAACACAGATTCTTTCGTTCCAATTTCATCTCATCTCATCGCCGTCGTGTTCTGCTTCTTCATCCTCGGGTCTGCTCTGCACACTGTGAGCAATGTGAGCCAGTGAACATCAGTTCCTCCAAGCATCCTTAATAATATATTTTTTTAAAGGGAAAGAGGTCCACCGTTCATCCAATCCTCCAAGCTATAAACGGGAAAACCGACATGGCTTGTTCGGCTGGAAGATTTCCGTTGGAGTCGCCGAAAAAGAGGCACTCCTGGCCCGCCACGGAGATACGCGGGGGTGTGGGTGGGTCTGCCGAAACCCGGTGCCCGCGCCTGGCCGTTGGATCCGAAACGGACGGAGGGTGCGACGCGCTCGCCTAACTGAGCCGCCCGCTCGGTTCTGGCCGCGAAAAAACTCTTGGCGTACTACCGCGTCTCATCAGACAAGTAAGGACATGTACAATGATGATGACATATGAATACAAATGCCTTATGACAAAAAATAGAGTTAAAAGCACTTGCTGAGAATATGATGGTTTGGTCCTAGAACTTGTAAAATGACCCTATTCAGTCCCACAACTTGCACCAAATGTGCAATTTTGGTCTTGGACTAATCACAGAACGACAATTGGACTCGTCAGGCCCGAGCCGGTTAGCAGGCGCGTTTTTGCAAAACCATCACATTCTCAGCAAGTTCTAGGACCCCCGGTTTGAGGCATCTACATTTATTTTTTTCTCCCCATTGCAAGCTACCATTAGTGGGCCTCATGAAGAAATACTGTAGAAAATAAAGACTATAGTACACATGCATATCTACTTTTCACTCCAACCTTTTCCTTTTAATATCGGATCATATTTTTTTCTCTCCAAGCACCCGCCTTCTGCAGAGGATCCCATTTTTCTATCCAAACCTACTTTATCTGATATTCGATCTTACATGGCATGCGAGGCATCATCCTGTGGGTATGCATTGTACATGCCCTAATCGTGTCTCCAAGATAATCGAATAAACCTTATGCACCTTTTGCAGGATTCCAACTTGCTTTGTAGGAATACTGAAGACGTCTGTAAAAGAATTAACCCGCTTTCAACTTACATTTCAAGAGAATACACGATTCAATGATAAAAATAATAATGCTAGTCTGTTATGGTTCGAGAGGAGGTAGCGGGATCCACTCGAACACTACATCGAAAATGTGTTGAATCAAGAGTAGATAGTAAGTGATTCCGTCCACACTTAGAAAAGTTCAAGCGGACACCGTCAGTAGTGCCTTGCGAAGAGCTTTACTTGGATAAATAGAAGGAACATCTATCCGACCAATTCGGAACAAAAAATAAAAAAGGAACATAGTTCCAATAAAGGAAACCCAGGGACCATATTCTTCTTCAATCTGAGTTTTGCTCAAGTCTCGAATAAACTCAAGGACATATTCAAAAAAAAAATTGACCATCGGTCGGGATGGTTTGTGGATAACCGTACGTACTATGTCATCGGACAAGTAAACGCGTCTCCAAGATAATCGTTGAATAAACCATATGCACTTTTTGCAGGATTCCAAATTGCTTAGTAGGAATAATGATTGACTAAGCTTTATGGTGTAAAATTCCCGCAAAAAAAGAAAAGCCTACGCGGAAACCCAATTCGGCTCTTGGGAGCATATGCTCCGGCCCACCAAAAATGCTATCTGCAAATGTCGTACAAATTTGAGAAAAAGATACATGTGTTCACTGTCACACCAAAATGCTACCTGTAAATTTTTAGAACAAATATTAAGTATTTTGATCTATGCAAAAAAAAAAAACAAGTCGACATCCAAATGTTTCATTTTTCTGTTTTTTCATCGACGAAGCACCGTCATCTCGCTTCGTATGAAAATTGTCAAGCACTCTTGTTACACTAACAAGAACATCTACAAGAGGGATATCATTTTTTTAAAAAATTAATATTTATTTTGAATTTACTGTTTATTAGGGATATGGCATATGTGCCAAATCCCATAAGCTACGATCCTTAAAAACTTCAGACCGAACAGCTCAGAGTGTTCAGCACTGGAGATGGCTTCGTGCTCGCACGACACACAGGGCGACGCACGGGACGAGAGATGGCGCGTATCTTACGCCGCCGATCTGCAGCACCGCTCGCTCACGTTCCATGATGGCGAGTTGATTCTCCGGCGTGATGCTCTCCGGCTTAATCTGGTGGATGACCGCGGAGTCATAGTGGATGCGCGTTTCCTCCGTGCAGGGGAATTCATAGACATTGGTGACATTATCTCGCTGCCGTGTCATTTTGCGAGGATAAGGGAGCGATCCCCGGCGGTGAGCGCGTCTCCAGTGGGTGCGACACACGGCACGATCCATGGTGCGGTACGCGGGGGGCATGTGGAGATCCAGGCGGGCGCGGACCGGGTCGGGGTGGCCCTGCACCTCACCAACCGCCTGCTAATGGCGGCGGGACGCGTGGGAACCCCTTCATGGCCACCCGACCGACAGGCGGGGCCCAACACCAGGCCGAGCGTGGCGCCTTCTAGAGCGGAGGGGGCGAGGGGAGTCGCCTCATTTCCCCCACCTACCTCCACTACGCGAGACGCACACCTCGCGCCTCTCTTCAAGCATCTAAGGGAGCGCCCTAGGGTTTCCTTCCCCAGTCCTCTCCTCCCTGATTCCTTTGGCTGGTGGCGGGGCAAGGCTGGCGGTGATGACCGATCCTTCGCCCAAGTGACTGCGGCGGAGCAGGCGGGGGGGTGCGCCGCACGCCTCGATGGGAGATCGGGGCGGGGGGAGATCTGGTGGTTGGCGCGACAACACAGCGCGCGGAGGGTTCGGAGGTGGGCGAAGGGCTCCGCTGCCAAATCAGTCTCGACACATGGTGTGGCAGCGACCAGATCCGCCACCGGCGACGTCGGGAGATTCGAGATCTGGTGATGGTGAAGTTGGAGACAGATGGGAAGCTGCTGCGCGTGCCATGAGCGGCGCGACCAAGGAGAAGATGGCGGGCTCCAAGGAGCCGCCTCCGCATCCTGCACCTGGGCAAGCAACGACCAAGAGCAATGCCGAGATCTGCATCAACTGTTCCCTCCCAGGTCATTTCGCTCCTCGCTGTCCTACTATTCGCTGCGAAAAATACAACAAATTAGGTCATATGGCTCAGCTTTGCCAAGTTCCGAGGCCTTGGGAATGCATTCCTCTCATGTGTGGGTTTCAGTCGCCTGGTCAGGGATTCTTCTATATTCCTGATATGTGTGCTGCTAAACATAGTGCAGAGAAAACTAATAATGTGGTGATTACTATAGTGGAGGGTGATGCTACTGTTAAAGACATTGAGCAGGAATTTAATGCTATATTTGCCAAAAAACCTGGGAAAAAGAAATGGCGCTGTACGGCCCGCTCTATTGGCCCTACTCAGTATGTGATGCGATTCCCTAATGCTAGTGAAGTAGAAAGGGCATGTTGTTATGGAAAACGCTTGCCTCTGAAGGAAGGGAACATTGTTGTATGTATTACTCCTTGGACTGCTTCTATTGGAGCCAAAGGCATTATGGAGAAAGCATGGGTTAGGGTTCGCAACATTCCCATAGAGA
Source organism: Triticum dicoccoides (assembly GCF_002162155.2). Lineage (NCBI taxonomy): Eukaryota > Viridiplantae > Streptophyta > Magnoliopsida > Poales > Poaceae > Triticum > Triticum dicoccoides. The sequence goes on along the minus strand of NC_041384.1, from coordinate 642,626,085 downwards.
AAAGATGCACTGAACATATAGCTTATGCTGGAGCTCTAGTTGGGATTACTTTAGAAGTTGATGAATCGACCGTTCATAAACCTGAATATGCTAGAATCCTTCTCGGTTGTAGAGAGGTTGAGAAAATTCCCCCTTCAGCTGAAGGAATGCTGGGAGAACAATATTATGCTTTTTTCTATGAAGTTGAAAAAGTTGTGACCGTGGGTGCTGAGAAAAGTCAGTCCTATACTGCTGTGGATAGCAGTGCATCTCCTTCCTTCCCCAAGAAAGCGAGGATGGACTCATATCCTGCTTCTTTCATGGGGCAGGGGGAGACGAATACATCCGTGACTGGTAATTTTTCCTCTCAGAACTATGGTAAAGGTATGCAGAGGCTTCCGGCAGTGGCTGAGAGTGAAGAAGAAGATGAGAGTGAGGAAGGTAACAACACAGAGCTTCTGATTGAGACTATGGCCAAAGAACATGCGGCTGAAAAAATGTCTTATTGTGGATCTCAATCTGATAAAAAATCATGTGAGAATGTCTCTGAGGATTTGAAAGTGGAAGAGATGACTGAATCTCCCAGTAATGAGATCAGTGTGCATCAAGGTGCTTGGGGGATGATTACTCCTGTTCCACCCTCACCTCTGTTTGTGTGTCACGATGTGAATACTTATGGGAATGCTTTCCCTCCCTTGTCAGACTATGTGGTTTGGCCCTCCCTGCCTCACATTGTGCCTCTCGAAGAGGGTTTCATGGAAGGAGGAGAAAACTGCAGTGTCTATACAGTTGAATCTCCCTCTGGATCCCCAATTCATGACTGCATGAGTCAGGGAGAAGATATCTCGCGCAGACAGAAGCAAAAGTTGGAGAAGGTGGGAGATGTGGCCACCAACAGAATGAAGAAGCGCAATTTGGAAGGTACGAATATGCCCAGCTCAAAAAATCAATTTTCTGCTTTATCTGACTCTGCCATTATACTGCGTGCATCTTTGATGGGGGTACAAATACCTGATGATGACTTTGCTACTATTGATATTTTACGTGAATTAGAACTTTCTAGATGTCTGTTGCAGGATAAAAACATTGATAGTAATTCGCAAAAAATAACTGTCAGTGATAGGTTTGGCAATGATGTGCTCCTCTCTTTAACATGGGACGATGATAGTGGAGATATTGAAGAACCATTCATCCTGGTTCAATCTAAAAACAAGAAAAAGAAGTATCACCGTAAGAAATCGGTGGTGGTTTTATCTCCCAATAAATCCAGCGGGCCTGTGACTAGAAGTCAACAGAAAAAGGGGGTGGGTAAGGCTGCTATGGAACCTGGCAGACCTACCAGAGTGAGAGATAAACCCGATCGGTATAAATGAAATGGGTTTTTTGGAATTGTAGGGGAGTGGGTAAAAAAGGCATGTCCACCTGCCTCATTGACATGATAAGTGCCAATGAATTGGATTTTATTGGACTTCAGGAAACTATGAAGAAGTCGTATACTCCTGCTTTCTTTAGGCAAATTGACCCTTATCAGAAGTTTCATTGGGAATGGATCCCTTCAAGGGGGAAATCTGGTGGCATTCTTTGTGGGCTTAACAAGGGAAATTTTGATATCCTTACAACTAAGTGTGGTAAATATATCCTGCAGCTGAACCTGTTCGATAAGAACAAAAATTGTAGTTGGGCCTTGATGACTGTGTATGGTGCTGCACATGATGAACAGAAGCCTGAATTCATTGCTGAACTGTCATCTATGTGTCACAGCAGTAATATTCCTTATCTAGTTGGGGGAGATTTTAATATCATTCGGCATGGTGGGGAGAAGAACAAAAAAACATCTATGTCCCACTTCTCGGAGGTGTTTAATTCTGTTATTCATCTACTTGGGTTGAGAGAGATTTATATGACTGGTGGGTGTTATACCTGGTCAAATAAACAAGAAATCCCAACTTTGGAAAAGCTAGATAGAGTTCTCATGTCTCCTGAGTGGGAGGATCTATACCCTCTTGCTTCTGTACATAAGTTGGTCAAGGATATATCAGATCACAACCCTTTGTTAGTGGATGGTGGGAGTGCCTCCTCTAGAACACCAGGTAGCAGGTGTTTTCAATTTGATAATGCTTGGCTCAGTAATCCAGAATTCTTCCCTCTGGTTTCTGAGATCTGGTCGAGGCCTGTATACACTTCAAACCCCATTGACTCCTTGAATATTAAACTTAAGAGGATTAAGAAGTTTTTTAAGGGCTGGGGATCTAATTTGTTTGGTCACAATAAGATCAGGAGAAAAAATATCAAGCTCGAGTTGCAGGAGCTTGAAAAACTGGAAGAGACTGATGGTTTATGTGGGGATGCCTACACTAGGAAGTTGGATATTCTAGTGGAGCTTAATAAGATGTATGTGGAAGAAGAACTACACTGGCATCAATTCTCTAATGAGAGGTGGCTTCTGAAAGGAGACAATAACACTGGTTTCTTCCATAAAGTAGCCAATGGCCGTCATAGGAAAAACTCCATGATCTCCCTGGAGTGTGGGTCCACTATTATTGAGGGCACTAAAAACCTTCTGGTCCATGCTACTGAATACTATAAATCCTTATTTGGTCTAGCTCCTGGCAATTTATGTCAGATAGATGCTGCTCTATGGTCTCAGGATGAGATGATTACTCCTGGTGACAATGAGGAATTAACTCGACCTTTTTCGTTAGAAGAAATCAAGAAAGCTTTGTTTAGCATGAATTCTAACCGTGCCCCTGGTCCAGATGATATTCCTGTAGAATTCTATCAACACTGCTGGGAGGTAGTAGCCCAAGACCTTCTATGCTTATTTGACTGGTTTCATGATGGCAAGCTAGATGTACAACGACTTAACTATGGCATCATAACCTTGTTGCCTAAGTCAACTGATGCTAGTAGGATCCAACAATATAGACCCATTTGTCTATTGTGCTGTCCCTACAAACTACTTACAAAAGCCATGGATATTAGAGCTAGAAAATATGCACACAAGCTGTTTAGTATTCACCAGAATGCTTTTATTAAGGGGAGACACATAGTGGATGGAATCCTATCTCTCCATGAAATTTTGCATTATACTCATTTCAGAAGGCAGGTGGGAGTGGTTTTGAAACTTGACTTTGAAAAAGCATATGACAAAGTCAATTGGGACTTTTTGCTTGACTGTCATAGGAAACGTGGGTTTAATTCTAAGTGGTGTGGGTGGGTCTTGCAAATACTGAAGAATGGCATAGTTAGTGTCAAGATCAATGATGAAGTGGGACCTTACATCCAAAGTGCTAAGGGGGTGAGGCAGGGGGATCCTCATTCCCCTTTCCTGTTTAATATTGCGGCTGACTGTCTGACCAAAATGGTACTTATAGCACAAAAAAATGGCATCATTAAAGGTTTAGCTGCTGATCTTATTGAGAATGGGGTTTGCATCCTGCAATACGCGGATGACACAGTACTTTGTTTTGAGCATGATATTGACAAAGCTGTGAATATCAAGCTCTTGCTTTATCTCTTCCAACTTATGTCTGGGCTTAAGATCAATTTTGAGAAGAGTGAAATATTTAGTAT
>NC_041384.1:642565136-642622192 GCF_002162155.2 Triticum dicoccoides | reverse complement strand
GATTTGGTGTATGCCAACATGTTTGGGTGTCAAGTGGGCACACTTCCCATGAAATATCTGGGAGTCCCTGTTACTTATTCTACCCTCAAGAATGCGGATCTAGATTTCCTTGACGGAAAAATGATCAAAAAACTTGATGCCTGGGTAGCATATGCAGCATCTTATGGAGCTAGACTAACGTTGCTAGGGTCCAGTTTGGATGGAATTCCCTCTTTCCTCATGTCAATGTTCCTTTTTAATAAGACCTTTATTGAGAAGCTGGATAAACATCGCAGACGTTTCTCTTGGAGGAGAAAAAATAAGAAACATGGATACCATATGGTTAAGTGGACGAGGATATGTCGATCAAAAAGGATTGGGGGATTATGGATTAAAGATCTTCATAAACAAAATATTGCCCTACTTGTTAAGTGGTGGTGGAAGTTAGAAACAAGTGATGGGCTATGGCAGCGTATTGTAAGAGCTAGATACTTCAGGAACAAAACAGTGGCTACCATTCGAAGCCGCTTTTCGGACTCTCCCTGCTGGAAAGCAATTATGAAGGTCAAGGATTCTTATATGGCAGGAAGAAAAGTTAAAATCGAAAGTGGAAACCTGGCTAGGGTCTGGTATGATCCGTGGGCTGAGAATATTGCGTTGAAAGATCACTTTCCTGATCTATTTGGTATTTGCCAGGAGCAGGAATGCACGGTTGCATCTTGGGCGACTAACAACTATGAGCTGGGCTTTAGACGTAGACTGGTTGGGGTGTTGGGTGAGCAGTGGGCTTGGATGGTTATGGAGGCTAAGAAACTGTCGTTGAATGACTCCCCAGATAGAATCTTGTGGGATTTTGATAGTAAAGGGAAGTTTACTACTAAATCCTTATATGTATGGTTGGAAAGAAATCTTTCAGGTCCTAACTATAGGATGGTATGGAAAGCACCTATTTCGCTGAAAATTAAAATTTTCCTTTGGCAGCTGTTTCAGAACGCAGTTCTCACTCGTGATAATATGCGCATTAGAAACTGGCCTGGAAATCCTGTGTGCTCCTTCTGTAATGAAGTCGAGACAGCAAATCATTTGTTCTTTACCTGTTCGCTTGCTCGGTCGGTTTGGGGGGTGTTGGGCATGACGGCCGGGGTTTCATGTTGCCCTCGCTCTCTGTGGCAAAGCTTAACTTGGCTTTATAAGTTCTTTCCGGATGGGAAACAGTTTTACATGATGATTATTGCTGCAATATGCTGGGGGATTTGGACCCTCCACAATAAAGTCACATTTGATAATCATATTGTTCATTCTCCTCTTGAGGCTGTTTTCACTGCATGCTCGTTTTTGCTGTACTGGGCAGGTTTGCTAAAGGAAGAAGAAAGGGCGAAGCTCCAGGCTGGAGTGAAGAGGTTGGCTCACGCGGCTGCTGCGCTGGCGGACAGGTCCCTCCCTCGAGGCAGATCCCTTTTGGGTGACAGAGAAGGGATCCAGATTGGTTAGCAGTGCTCAGCGCTCGGTCCTTTTGCTTGCCGCCTCCCACTGGGGTTTGATGCCCGCTGGTTTTATGTCTTCTGGTTACGGTTAGCCTAGTCGCAGATGTTGTTTAACTTGCCTCATCCTGGGATTTCCTCTCCTGTCGTTTTTGGGCTGCGGTTTGTGAGTGTCATCAGGTTTTCGTCCCATGGCGGGTGGTCCGTTCCAGGATCATCCTGCGGTGGGTTTCCTGATGGTGCGCCAGCTCGCTCTCCCCTTTCAGCTTCATTTGATCTCAAAAAGCTTATATCTTTCATCCTGTTAGTTGTAGTGGTTTGGGCACTAAGAACATCTGGATACAGACTGATGTATTTTCGTTGATTGCGAAATTAATGAAAAGGGGTTGAGAGCCCGGTTGAAAAAAAAAGAAAAAAATTAGGGAGCATATGCACCAAAACGGCCCTCCAAAGCTTACGGTATAAAAATGTTACAAGAAGGGTACTATATGTATACCTTCCCTATTTTCAGGGCGTGGCAATGTGTTTACCCTTATGGCTATGTTCACCGCTCGATGCAGATGCCGTGTGTTATCCTCCTTTTCGGAAAAATTTACCCCTAAACGCAGAACACTCCATGTTTGTTTGTTTTTACAAAAAGCCTATTGATTATGGACCTGGTTAGCAGAGCAGTCCTTTTCTCAGAAAATAGTGCTGGCCTTACCGCGGATACAAATGGCGGTTTTTTTCGAAAAATAAAAAAGAATACAAATGCAGGTTTGGATGAGACGAGACGCGGGACTCAAATTAATCAATGTAGCAAGGTAGCATGCATCCCAGTTAAGCATGGACGCCAAACTCCTATCCTGCTCCAATTGTATTGCGGTATGCCTGCTACTGCTCAGTCCGGGGCTTCCCGTGTACTACTTTCTATATGCCATTTTATCGTGATTCAGTTACACTATGGCCTTGTAGCCTGTTTTTTGTTTGCTCGCTGCAGGGTCGTTGTTGGCGAGCGACGTGGTGGTGGTGCGACTGGTTTGAAGTTGACGGTGGTTGTTCCCTGATGTTCACTGGGGTTCGGGACGGTGCCTTTGGTGCAGGTGTGCATGGTGAAGCGATCCGGGTGTAGACTCGGCTTCTTGATGCCCTTTAGCTTTGCCGACGGTGTTGCCGTTGTGATGAAGCCTCGGCTGCGTGTGACTCTTTGTCCGGATGGGGACTTGGTCGCTCATTGCCCTTCGGCTGCACCAATAGCCTTGAGTCATCATGGATGGCCTTGATTGATTAGAGCTTTTCGTCTATGCTGGTGGTGTTCTCTTGCAACTTGGGTTTAATGGATGCCGGAGTGGCGGCTTCGGACGGTGGATGTACGCCAAGGCGGTGGCCTCGGATCACAATGCATTTACAACTCTATGGGGCAGGACTATGCCTTTGCTTTGTGTGGGTGGCGACCTGATCCTGCGTGGGTAGCGAGTTCGTCGACCCAATCGATCAACCCGAGGGGTCGGTCTGGCTGGTACGTCGAGGCAGCAGCCCCTGATTGTGGTGCATCGTTTGTGGTCTGCAGGCGTCTTGTGTAGCATGGGCTATAAAACATCACTGTTGTGCAGTGATGTGGCTCGCCTTTCGAGTGGTGGAAGTCGGAGCGGCGGCTCCGGATTCAAGGATGTGTTTTTGTGCGGTTGTAGCCTTGTGTTGTGTGGTCGACGAGGATTCGTCGCTTGTCGGTTTTTGGCCTAATTTTCCTTATAAACTGGATTGTTATGTTAGTTTTAGGTTTGGTTTTTCTTATAAACTGAATCAAACTTTGGCATGTTAGTCACTTTGAGTATTATATTTAGGCGGGATTTTTTTCCCTGTGATCCTAAAAAGAAAAAAAAACTCGATCTTTTGGTCACAATGATTGAATTCATGTGCATTTGAAAAGTACGGGCACGGAAACTGAGAAGACCGACGTTTCGATTCGTTCACACCGAAGTCTTATAATAGCCTTGTTTTGGTGCGTGTTCGAACTTGTTAACTCGTCACGGTGATGCTTGCCTATCCAATTCTGGAGTTCCTGGTTGCTTTCCACTCGGATTTTGTTCGTCCTACTCTTCTAAGCTACGCACCTTGTTTGATTATTTCTTAATTAGTTTTCCTTTTGATCCCTTCCCTGGATATATTATTTGTTTGTTCGGGATGAGATCACCCCTCCTGTCCGATCAAAACCAAAACGCAGAAAGATTAATATATAATAGGATCAAAACCAAAACGCAGAAAGATCAATATATACTCCCTCCGTCCCACAATATAAGAGCGCTTTTAACACTATACTAGTGTCAAAAACGTTTTTATATTTTGCGACAGAGGGAGTAATAGTTAATAGAAGGATCGCACAACTAGCGTTGGACAATCACAATACCCACCTTTCGGCAGACCACTGTGCATCGTTCTTGTTTGCTTTATACTTTAAAAAAAACTGAGCGTACTTTGCTGTGTTGTTGGTGTTTTTTTTAAATACTCCCGCTGTTTTAAATATAAAGTGTATGAATTTTTTGACAAGTCAAATCTCTTTAAGTTTGACCAAATTTATCGAGAAATTTATCAATATCCATAATATCAAAATGGTATCGTTAGATTCATCATGAAATGGATTTTTCATATTTTATTCATTAGAAATTGTGAATGTTGATATTTTTGGCTCTAAACTCGGTCAAAGTTAAATAAATCTGACTTTCCAAAAAAACAAATACACCTTATATTATAGAACTACGGAGCATTTGTTTTGGCAAGTGGGCGAGATGGTGGAGTGAGTTTTGCATTTATTTATAATACTCACGTGTTTGCACCAGGGGCTTTTACGTCTAAAACCAACGAAATTTCCCCTCCCAGCTCATGCGTTAATATTCGTGCAAGAAAACTATACACCCTATATCAAGGAACGGAGGGAGTATGGATTTTGGTCTGCCTTCTGCGGTGTGATTTTGTTCTAAGTCCGTGTCTGCAAGTACTATTTTGGTGCTACAATATCGTATGTTGACGCTTCTTTGTTTAGATGGCAAGAGAGGGCGCAAGATTGGTATATTTTTATAGGCCGATTGCTTCCGATTGAATTTAAAATCATTGACCTAGCCAACTCGTAAACCAAATCTAAAATTGAATACCCAGCCGAAGGAAAAAAGAACCTGCAAAGTTAAGGAGCATATAGTGAATGAAAGAAGTTGAATGAGAGAGCTTTTTGAGAAATTGTTGATCCGGCCAAAAACAGATGACCCAATCCTAAATTAAAGACCACAATTGATTGTGAGGTCTTTAAAATTAGAAAACATAATGTATTTATAGGTAGATATATAAGAAATGTACATCGTTTCAGTAAGTTTTCCAGATCATCACTGTACATAGGAGCAATTTCTGTTATTTTAGGAGTACTTGCTACAAGGAAAGATGGCGAATGTAAAATTTGAGGCATGTATATTGGGACCATGAGAGCATCCCAATAGCTGCCCTGTTTCACGGCAGCAAAAATTGATTGGAGTAAAATTTACAGAATCAAAAGAGTGATTTTTATGGCACACAAAAAAGTCCATCTCCAACAGCTACCTCAAAATAAGACACTTTGAACATGCAGACAATTTTGCGAAAGACACATTGCATAGTTCATTTTAAACATGCAATCATTGCAACAATTAAAACTAGATAAACATAGATAAAGATCACCCTACTACATGATTCCTAAACATCACTACTCGTCCGACTTATAGTCGATATTGATAAAGTTCCAAAGTGTCATGGTCTCCTTATCAGAAGAATCCAACTCCTCCTCGCCCGACTCGAGGTTGATCATCATCGAGGAGTCAGCCTCGTCCTCCTTCTTGACATTATTCTTCTTCCTCTCATGGTCTCACTTCCAGAAGAATTCCATCTCATACTGGACATAATGCGGATTCTCCCCCACGAACCTCGCCATAATCTCTGCATCGCTCTCGCCGAGAACCATGCGTATATCCCTCTTCTTATTCTCCTCATTGCAGGGCACAATGGCCACCGACAGACCGACAAACATTTTAAACATCCAAACATTGTAATGAATAAAACTAGATAAACATAGACAAAGATCACCCTACTACTTGATTCCTAAATATTACTACTCGTTTGAGTTATAGTCAGTGTCAATAGAGTTCCAAAGCGTCATGGTCTCCTTAACAGAGGAGTCCAACTGCTCCTCCTCCTCCTCCCCTCCTCCTGATCGTCTGACTCAAGGTTAATCCCCGTCGAGGGGCCAACCCTGTCCTCCTTCTTGAGAACCTTTTTTTCTCATGGTCTTGCTCTAGTAGAGTTTCACCTCGTGTTGCACGCACTATACATTCTTCGCCGCGAACCTCGTCATAGCCTCTGCATCGCTCACATGGGGACAATGTGTATCTCTCTCTCTCTCTCTCTCTTCTTCTTCTCCTTATTGTAGGGCACACTGGTCACCGATGGACCGACAATTGTGATCACTAGGAAGTTCGACTCCTCGTGAGCCGCTAAGCGGCGATGTCATAGGCGCGCGCGGCGATCTCCGCTGTCAGGAACATGTGGAGTGAATACAGCTGGCTGTCAAATTGAAACTCGACATCAAAGTGGTACTGCCCTAGTACCGCAGGCATTCCTAAGAGGAATCACCCCTAAGCGGTAGTAGGACTGACACTTGGAATGGTGGTGCCAATCAAAATAGGGGAGCAGTACTACTGTTTTAGTTGTGCGGTACTACCGATCAGACGGTTCTAGTCAGAGTAATGCTCCCACAAGGGGAGTGGTACTACTGCCTAGCATAGTGGTATTACCGGGTGTACATTTTTAGCACTTTGGTAGAATGTGCATCTTTCCTAGAAACTGTTTGGAAGGAATTGTGGGTGCAATATATGTTTTATGTATGTGCTTTGATTCCGCCCATACCTTCCAATGCGGCCCCCCTCTTAATAGTACGGATTTCCTACAACCAAAGAAATAAAAGCATCAAAGACAACATCTTTAATCTTTTCCTTCCCGAGGGGAACCTAACCGTCTCAAGCGTACGGTTAGTCTACAAATTACCCTGTTCTCAACACCATAACACTTATATGGGGGGGACGCCCTTTCATAAAAACCAAAGGAAATTACTCTTGGGAAATCATGACAGCCTTCAAGTGGTTGGATATGGCAACTGTGAAGACTTCCCTCTTTGGTAGAATACTCGAAAGGGCCTCAGATTGGATTGTCATGAAACAGAGGTCTGCAACGGCGGAAAAATTAGGGTGTAAAAATCCTCAAGGGTTTCGACAGTATATAAAGACACATGTGAAAGAGCATGGTGCCCTCATGTTTGGTTTTGGTAATTGATGACGATCCCTATGGACTAATGGTTGCTTTGAGTTATACTTTAAGGTTTGTCCATAGGCAATGCTTGAAGACCATATGTTGGTTTCAAGGTTGAATGAAGAAGATTATGTGTTGACCAAGGTGTTATATGTTCAAGGACTTATCCAAAGATGGGTCATGTGAGAGTTGAGCCTATTCTTGAAGAAGAAGAAGATTGTATGAACATTCATGTCTACCTTCAAGACATCATCTTTATGAGGAGAGAAGAAAAGATACATTGTTGATCAAGACTAAGTAAAAAGAGTGATTCATGTTGATCAACACAAAAAGCGTGGAAGATGCATCGAGTGGGATCAAGTGATCCCATGGTATGGTAATCATTGTCCATTGCGCTTTGTGTACTAATTCATGGTCTATGTGAGTGTTCTTTGTGGGGTTATGTATGTTTTCATGAGCGCGCATCAAAAGAAAGATATCATATAACCCATGGAGGATGACATCACATGGTGATGTCATCAAGGTTGCGTTATGCAATTTCAAGTGGAGCATCATGAAGAGATCACATGCTTAAAGCTTGCCATCCATTGTGGTGACAGTGGACTTGTGAAGATGCCGAAGAGTGGCTCACCCATAGTGGAGTATGGGGGAGCAATCTACTAGTCTTCTTGGAGCCTAAGCAATGAAGAAAGGCGGTCCAACTTGAGGAGGACAAGATCATCATCATCTAGCTCAAGTGGACTATGCGCAAGGTAAAGGTTTTTTTCCTTGATAGCTTTTCCATTTTATCAGTCTCGTGGTGTTAGTTGGGAGACTGGATTATAGGATTGATTGCCGTACTATCAAGGGGGCCTCTCAAGTGAGTAGCTTGATCGTATCGTTCGTAGAGAGCTCAAACCATTGCATCTTTGGCATCATCTTTCTTGGTTCTTGTTTGTGTTGGAGAACATAGTAATTTCAAAAAAAAAATCGAGGGAGAGTTTCATCAGCATGACGGCGTGATGACGGTGATGATGATATTACCGGAATAGGGCTTCGCCTAAACACCGCTACGATATAACCGAGGTGGATTATGGTGGAGGGGGCACCGCACACGGTTAAAAGATCAATGATCAACTTGTGTGTCCATGGGGTGCCCCCACCCCCGTATATAAAGGAGTGGAGGAGGGGAGGGCCATCCCTCTCTACGGCGCGCCCAAGGGGAGTCCTACTCCCTCCGGGAGTAGGATTCCCCCCTTCCAAGTAGGAGTAGGAGAGGAAGGAAGGAGGAGAGAGGGAGGAAGGAAAGGGGGGCCGGCCCCCCTCCCAATTCGGATTGGGCTTGGGGGGCGCGCCTTCCTCTTTTCCCTTCCCTCTCCTCTATTCCACTAAGGCCCAATAAGGCCCATATACTCCCCAGGGGGTTCCGGTAACCTCCCGGTACTTCGGAAAAATGCCCGAACCACTCGAAACCATTCCGATGTACAAATATAGGCTTCCAATATATATCAATATTTACGTCTCGACCATTTCAAGACTCCTCGTCATGTCCGTGATCAATTCCGGGACTCTGAACTACCTTCGGTACATCAAAACACATAAACTCATAATACCGATCGCCACCGAACATTAAGCGTGCGGACCCTACGGGTTCGAGAACTATATAGACATGACTGAGACATGTCTCCTGTCAATAACCAATAGCGGAACCTGGATGCTCATATTGGCTCCTACATATTCTACGAAGATCTTTATCGGTCAAACCGCATAACGGTATACGTTGTTCCCTTTGTCATCGGTATGTTACTTGCCCGAGATTCGATCGTCGGTATCTCAATACCTAGTTCAATATCGTTACCGGCAAGTCTCTTTACTCGTTCCGTAATGCTACATCCCGTAACTAACTCATTAGCTACATTGCTTGCAAGGCTTATCGTGATGTACATTACCGAGAGGGCCCAGAGATACCTCTCCGACAATCGGAGTGACAAATCCTAATCTTGATCCATGCCAACTCAACAAACACCATCGGAGACACCTGTAGAGCACCTTTATAATCACCCAGTTACTTGTGATGTTTGGTAGCACACAAGGTGTTCCTCCGGTATTCGGGAGTTGCATGATCTCATAGTCATAGGAACATGTATAGTTATGGAGAAAGCAATAGCAACAAACTAAACGATCATTGTGCTAAGCTAACGGATGGGTCAAATCAATCACATCATTCTCTAATGATATGATACCGTTAATCAAATGACAACTCATGTCTATGGTTAGGAAACATAACCGTCATTGATTCAACGAGCTAGTCAAGTAGAGGCAAACTAGTGACAATCTGTTTGTCTATTTATTCACACATGTACTAAGTTTCCGGTTAATACAATTCTAGCATTAATAATAAACATTTATCATGATATAAGGAAATATAAATAACAACTTTATTATTGCCTCTAGGGCATATTTCCTTCAGTCCCCCACTCGCACTAGAGTCAATAATCTAGATTACATTGTAATGGTTCTAACATCCATGGAGTCTTGGTGCTGATCGTGTTTTGCTCGTGAGAGAGGCTTAGACATCGGGTCTGCAACATTCAGATCCATATGTATCTTGCAAATCTCTATGTATCCCTCCTTGACTTGATCGTGGATGGAATTGAAGCGTCTCTTGATGTGCTTGGTTCTCTTGTGAAATCTGGATTCCTTTGCCAAGGCAATTGCTCCAGTATTGTCACAAAAGATTTTCATTGGACCCGATGCACTAGGTATGACACCTAGATCGGATATGAACCCCTTCATCCAGACTCCTTCATTTGCTGCTTCCGAAGCAGCTATGTATTCCGCTTCACACGTAGATCCTGCCACGATACTATGCTTGGAACTGCACCAACTGACAGTTCCACCATTTAATAAAAACACATATCCGGTTTGTGACTTAGAGTCATCCGGATCAGTGTCAAAGCTTGCATCGACGTAACCATTTATGACGAGCTCTTTGTCACCTCCATATACGAGAAACATATCCTTAGTCCTTTTCAGGTATTTCAGGATGTTCTTGACCGCTGTCCAGTGATCCACTCCTGGATTACTTTGGTACCTCCCTGCTAAACTTATAGCAAGGCACACATCAGGTCTGGTACACAGCATTGCATACATGATAGAGCCTATGGCTAAAGCATAGGGAACACCTTTATTTTCTCTCTATCTTCTGCAGTGGTCGGGCATTGAGTCTGACTCAACTTCATACCTTGTAATACAGGCAAGAACCCTTTCTTTGCCTAATCCATTTTGAACTTCTTCAAAATTTTATCAAGGTATGTGCTTTGTGGAAGTCCAATTAAGCGTCTTGATCTATCTCTATAGATCTTGATGCCCAATATATAAGCAGCTTCACCAAAGTCTTTCACTGAAATATTCTTATTCAAGTATCCTTTTATGCTATTCAGAAATTCAGTATCATTTCCGATCAACAATATTTCATCTACATATAATATCAGAAATGCTACGGAGCTCCCACTCACTTTCTTGTAAATACGGGCTTCTCCAAAAGTCTGTATAAAACCACATGCTTTGATCACACTATCAAAGCATATATTCCAACTCCGAGAGGCTTGCACCAGTCCATAAATGGATCGCTGGAGCTTGCACACTTTGTTAGCACCTTTTGGATCGACAAAACCTTCTGGTTGCATCATATACAACTCTTCTTTAAGATATCCATTAAGGAATGCAGTTTTGACATCCATTTGCCAAATTTCATAATCATAAAATGTGGCAATTGCTAACATGATTCGGACGGACTTAAGCATCGCTACGGGTGAGAAGGTCTCATCGTAGTCAACTCCTTGAACTTGTCGAAAACCTTTCACAACAAGTCGAGCTTTGTAGACAGTAACATTACTGTCAGCGTCAGTCTTCTTCTTGAAGATCCATTTATTCTCTATGGCATGCCGATCATCCGGCAAGTCAACCACAGTCCACACTTTGTTTTCATACATGGATCCCATCTCAGATTTCATGGCTTCAAGCCATTTTGCGGAATCTAGGCTCATCATCACTTCCTCATAGTTTGTAGGTTCGTCATGGTCAAGTAACATGACTTCCAGAACAGGATTACCATACCACTCTGGTGCGGATCTTACTCTGGTTGACCTACGAGGTTCGGTAGTAACTTGATCGGAAGTTTCATGATCATCATCATTAGCTTCCTCACTTACTGGTGTAGGAATCACTGGAACTGATTTCAGTGATGAACTACTTTCCAATAAGGGAGAAGGTACAATTACCTCGTCAAGTTCTACTTTCCTCCCACTCACTTCTTTCGAGAGAAACTCCTTCTCTAGAAAGGATCCATTCTTAGCAACGAATATCTTGCCTTCGGATGTGTGATAGAAGGTGTACCCAACAGTCTCCTTTGGGTATCCTATGAAGACACATTTCTTCGATTTGGGTTTGAGCTTATCAGGTTAAAGCTTTTTCACATAAGTATCACAGCCCCAAACTTTAAGAAACGACAACTTGGGTTTCTTGCCAAACCACAGTTCATAAGGTGTCGTCTCGACGGATTTAGATGGTGCCCTATTTAATGTGAATGTAGTTGTCTCTAAAGCATAACCCCAAAATGATAGCGGTAAATCAGTGAGAGACATCATAGATCGCACCATATCTAGTAAAGTGTGATTACGACGTTCAGACACACCATTACGCTATGGTGTTCCAGGTGGTGTGAGTTGCGAAACTATTCCGTGTTGTTTCAAATGAAGTCCAAACTCATAACTCAAATATTCGCCTCCACGATTAGATCGTAGAAACTTGATTTTCTTGTTACGATGATTTTCCACTTCACTCTGAAATTCTTTGAACTTTTCAAATGTTTCAGACTTATGTTTCATTAAGTAGATATACCCATATCTACTCAAATCATCTGTGAAGGTGAGAAAATAACGATATCCGCCGCGAGCTTCAATGTTCATTGGACTACATACATCAGTACGTATGATTTCCAATAACTCTGTTGCTCGCTCCATTGTTCGGAAGAACGGAGTTTTAGTCATCTTGCCCATGAGGCTTGGTTCGCAAGTACCAAGTGATTCATAATCAAGTGATTCCAGAAGTCCATCAGAATGGAGTTTCTTCATGCGCTTTACACCAATACGACCTAAACGGCAGTGCCACAAATAAGTTGCACTATCATTATCAACTTTTCATCTTTTGGCTTCAATACTATGAACATGTGTATCACTTCTATCATGATTTAGTAAAAATAGACCACTCATCAGGGGTGCATGACCATAAAAGATATTACTCAGATAAATAGAACAACCATTATTCTCCGATTTAAATGAATAACCGTCTCGCATCAAACAAGATCCATATATAATGTTCATGCTCAATGCTGGCACCAAATAACAATTATTTAGGTCTAATACTAATCCCAAAGGTAGATGTAGAGGTAGCATGCCGATGACGATCACATCGACTTTGGAACCATTTCCCACGCGCATCGTCACCTCGTCCTTAGCCAATCTTTGCTTAATCCGTAGCCCCTGTTTCGAGTTGCAAATGTTAGCAACTGAACCAGTATCAAATACCCAGGCACTACTGTGAGCATTAGTAAGGTACACATCAATAACATGTATATCAAATATACCTTTCACTTTGCCATCCTTCTTCTCTGCCAAATACTTAGGGCAGTTCTGCTTCCAGTGACCAGTTCCTTTGCAGTAGAAGCACTCAGTCTCATGCTTAGGTCCAGACTTGGGTTTCTTCACTTGAGCAGCAACTGGCTTGCTGTTCTTCTTGAAGTTCCCCTTCTTCCCTTTACCCTTTTTCTTGAAACTGGTGGTCTTGTTGACCATCAACACTTGATACTCCTTCTTGATTTCTACCTTCGCAGCCTTTAGCATTGCGAATAGCTCGGGAATCGTCTTATCCATCCCTTGCATATGTTCATCACGAAGCTCTTGTAGCTTGGTGGCAGTGATTGGAGAACTCTGTCAATGACACTATCATCAGGAAGACTAACTCCCAGTTGAGTCAAGTTGTTGTGGTACCCAGACATTCTGAGTATATTTTCACTGACAGAACTATTCTCCTCCATCTTGCAGCTGTAGAACTTATTGGAGACTTCATATCTCTCAATCCGGGCATTTGCTTGAAATATTAACTTCAACTCCTGGAACATCTCATATGCTTCATGACATTCAAAACATCGTTGAAGTCCCGGTTCTAAGCCGTAAAGCATGGCACACTGAACTATCGAGTAGTCATCAGCTTTGCTCTGCCAGGTGTTCATAACATCTGGCGTTGCTCCTCCAGTGGGTTTGTTACCTAGCGGCGCTTCCAGGACGTAATTCTTCTGTGCAGCAATGAGGATAATCCTCAAGTTACGGACCCAGTCCGTGTAATTTCTACCATCATCTTTCAACTTAGCTTTTGATGACCCACAAGTATAGGGGATCTATCGTAGTCCTTCCGATAAGTAAGAGTGTTGAACCCAACGAGGAGCAGAAGGAAATGATAAGCGGTTTCCAGCAAGGTATTCTCTGCAAGTACTGAAATAAGTGGTAACAGATAGTTTTGTGATAAGATAATTTGTAACGAGCAAAAAGTAACAAAAGTAAATAAAGTGCAGCAAGGTGGCCCAATCCTTTTTGTAGCAAAGGACAAGCCTGGACAAACTCTTATATAGAGAAAAGGGCTCCCGAGGACACATGGGAATATCGTCAAGCTAGTTTTCATCATGCTCATATGATTCACGTTCGGCACTTTGATAATTTGGTATGTGGGTGGACCGGTGCTTGGGTACTGCCCTTACTTGGACAAGCATCCTACTTATGATTAACCTCTATTGCAAGCATCCGCAACTACAACAAAAGTATTAAGGTAAACCTAACCATAGCATGAAACATATGGATCCAAATCAACGCATAAACTAGGGTTTAAGCTTCTGTCACTCTAGCAACCCATCATCTACTTATTACTCCCCAATGCCTTCCTCTAGGCCCAAACAATGGTGAAGTGTCATGTAGTCAACGTTCACATAAAACCACTAGAGGAGAGACAACATACATCTCATCAAAATATCGAACGAATACCAAATTCACATGACTACTAATAGCAAGACTTCTCCCATGTCCTCAGGAACAAAAGTAACTACTCACAAAGCATAAACATGTTCATAATCAGAGGGGTATTAATATGCATATAGGATCTGAAAATATGATCTTCCACCAATTAAACCAACTAGCATCAACTACAAGGTGTAATTAACACTACTAGCACCAATCCCGGACTTGGAGACAAGAATTGGATACAAGAGATGAACTAGGGTTTTGAGAAGAGATGGTGCTGATGAAGATGTTGATGGAGATTGCCCTCTCCCGATGAGAGGAGCGTTGGTGATGACGATGGCGATGATTTCCCCCTCCGGGAGGGAAGTTTCCCCGACAGAACAGCTCCGCCAGAGCCCTAGATTGGTTCCGCCAAGGTTCCGCCTCGTGGCGGCGGAGTTTCGTCCGAGAAGATGGCTTATGATTTTTTCCCATCGAAAGACTTCATATAGCAGAAGATGGCCACCGGAGGGCCACCAGGGGGCCCACGTGGTAGGGGGCGTGCCCAGGGGTGTAGGGCGCGCCCCCCACCCTCGTGGGCAGGGTGTGGCCCCCTGGTGAATTTCTTCCGCTGAGTATTTTTATATATTCTGAAAACGTCTTCCGTGAAGTTTCAGGACTTTTGGAGCTATACAGAATAGGTCTCTAATATTTGCTCCTTTTCTAGCCCAGAATCCCAGCTGCCGGCATTCTCTCTCTTTATGTAAACCTTGTAAAATAAGAGAGAATAGGCATAAGTATTGTGACATAATGTGTAATAACAGCCCATAATGCAATAAATATCGATATAAAAGCATGATGCAAAATGGACGTATCAACTCCCCCAAGCTTAGACCTCGCTTGTCCTCAAGCGAAAAGCCGAAATCAAAAAATATGTCCACATGTTTAGAGATAGAGGTGTCGATAAAAATAAAATACGGACATGAGGGCATCATGATCATTCTTAGAACAACAACTTACATAATTCTTGTCATATGATTTCTTATGCTAGAGTAATAGTTCAATCACAATTTCAAGTATGAACAGTAAACGAAAACTAACAAACTATAATCTCAATCATTGGAGCAATTGCAATTTATCATAACATAGGAAAGAGTCAACATATAAGAGCTTTTCAGCAAGTCCACATACTCAACTATCATATAGTCTTTCACAATTGCTGACACTCACACAATACTTATGGGTATGGAGTTTTAATCGAACACAGAGAAAGATAGGGGCTTATAGTTTTGCCTCCCAACATTTTACCTCAAGGGTAATGTCAACAGTAATAGTTCATGAAAACTCACATCCAATTAGCCATATATACCAGGATCTTTCCAACATACTGTGCTTGCCAAAGGATAAAATGTTAAAAGGAAGGGTGAAGATCTCCATGACTCTTATGCAATGTAGGAGGTAAAAGTAAAATATAAGCCCTTCGCAGAGGGAAGCAGAGTTTGTCATGCGCTTTTATAGTTGGATGCACAAAATCTTAATGCGAAAGAACGTCACTTTATATTGCCACTTGTAATATGGACCTTTATTATGCAGTCTATCACTTTTATTTCTTCCATATCACACGATCGTATAAAGCTTATTTCTCCCACACTAATAAGTCATACATATTTAGAGAGCAATTTTTATTGCTTGCACCGATGACAACTTACTTAGAGGATCTTACTCAATCCATAGGTAGGTATAGTGGACTCTCATGGCAAACTGGTTTAAGGGTATTTGGAAGCACAAGTAGTATCTCTACTTGGTGCGATGAATTTGGCTAGCACGAGGGGGAAAGGAAAGCTCAACCATGTTGGATGATCCATGACAATATAATTTATCTCAGATGTAAGAAAACATAACCCATTATGTTGTCTTCCTTGTCCAATGTCAACTCTTTTAGCATGTTATATTTTAATGAGTCCTCACAATCATAAAAGATGTCCAAGATAGTATATCTATATGTGAAGACCTCTCTTTCTTTATTACTTCCTATTAATTGCAATGATGACCAAAACTATGTTTGTCAACCCTCAACAACTTTTATTCATCATACTTTTGCTATGTGATCTCATTACTCTCCATAAGACTCATATGATCTCTTTGTTTCTTTTTGTTTATTTCTCTTTTCTTTTATTCACTTAAGATCATGGCAAAATAATCAAGCCCTTGACTCAACACTAATCTTTATTATATAGCTCACTGACTTGATTACATAGAAGAATTATAAAGCAAAACTCACGACTAGATCATACTAAGAACTTTTATTCTACTAGATCAAGATATTACCAAAAGGATTGAACTAAGAAAAATGGTAAAGATAAAAGTGATGGTGATACGATACCGGGGCACTCCCCCAAGCTTGGCAGTTGCCAAGGGGAGTGCTCATACCAGATACTCAATTCTTCTTTGTTGATGGAGACGGTGGTGATTTTGTTGATGGCGTAGGCTTCTTCTTTAATTTGCGCTTGAGGACAGAATTTTGGTCCCTTAGGTCCTCGATCTCCTGCTCCAGGCTCAATATCTTTTTGCATAGTTCCTGCTTGTTTTCCTGCAAGAGGCGAAAAGGGATAAACTCGATCTTAGGTTTCTTTACCCTATCTGGGAAGCTTGACTTTTTGAACTCCACATGCATGTCCCCAGGTTGAGGTAGTGGGACTTCATCTTCATCTGAGCTCGTCTCCTCCTTTCCCTTGGGTTCATATTCCTCTTCTTCTTTCGTAGTCCAACCGCAATGCTCCACATCCCCATAGACCTTAGGATCTGCAAGGTAATCAGCCACATAGCTTTCTCCTTCCGAATCCTGGGACGACATGTTGCTCTATCTGCAGCAGGACAGCTCAAAACAAAGACAAGAGATATTTGCGTGATACGGGAGTCAAAACCTCCGGGAGATTATATAATGAATTTTTACCGACCAAAACACGTGTCGTGTTCGAAAACGGAGTCCAGAGAGCACACAAGGTGCCCACGAGGTAGGGGGGCGTGCCCAGGAGGGTAGGGCATGCCCTCCACCCTCGTGGAGCCCTCGTGTCCTTCCCGGACTACTACTTATTTTTCTATTTTTCTAAATATTCCAAAACGGAGAAATATTGCCTTAAAATATTTTGGAGTCGGTTTTCTTACCGTACCACATACCTATTCCTTTTCGGAGTCTGAAACATTCCGGAAAGTGTCCCTTATGTATTCCTCCGGGGTTACGGTTTCAATAATATTGGTTTCAACATTTATGGGATTACTTGAGATATAATGTTTGATTCTTTGACCGTTCACCACCTTCGGATTTGTGCCTTCGAAGTTGTTGTTTTTTATGGCACCGGAATGATAGACCTCCTTGATAACGTAAGGACCTTCCCATTTAGAGAGAAGTTTTCCTGCAAAAAATCTTAAACAAGAGTTGTATAGCAATACATAATCACCTACATTAAACTCGCGCTTTTGTATTCTTTTGTCATGCAATCTTTTAACTTTTTCTTTAAACAACTTGGCATTTTCATAGGCTTGGGTTCTCCATTCATCAAGTGAGCTAATATCAAATAACCTCTTCTCACCGGCAAGTTTGAAATCATAATTGAGTTCTTTAATAGCCCAATATGCCTTGTGTTATAGTTCGAGAGGTAAGTGACATGCTTTTCCATAAACCATTTTATATGGAGACATACCCATAGGATTTTTATATGTAGTTCTATAGGCCCATAATGCATCATCAAGTTTCTTGGGCCATTTTTTTCTAGATCTATTAATAGTCTTTTGCAAAATTAATTTGAGCTCTCTATTACTCAATTCTACTTGACCACTAGACTGAGGATGATAAGGAGATGCAATTCTATGATTAACATCATATTTAGCTAGCATTTTACGGAAAGCACCATGAATAAAATGTGAACCACCATCAGTCATTAAATATCTAGGGACTCCAAATCTTGGAAAAATAACTTCTTTAAGCATTTTAATAGAAGTGTTATGATCAACACTACTAGTTGGAATAGCTTCTACCCACATAGTAACGTAATCAACAACAACTAAAATATGTGTATATCCATTAGAGGAAGGAAAGGGTCCCATATAGTCAAAGCCCCAAACATCAAATGGTTCAATAACAAGTGAATAGTTCATCGGAATTTCTTGACGTCTACTAATATTACCAATTCTTTGACATTCATCACAAGATAAGACAAACTTACGGGCATCCTTGAAGAGAGTAGGCCAATAAAAACCAGATTGCAATACCTTATGTGCAGTTCTATCTCCAGCATGGTGTCCTCCATAAGCTTCGGAATGACACTTGCGTAGGATCTGTTCCTGTTCATGCTCAGGTACACAACGTCTAATAACACCATCTACTCCTTCTTTATAAAGATGTGGGTCATCCCAAAAGTAATGCCTCAAATCATAGAAGAACTTTTTCTTTTGCTGGTATGTGAAACTAGGTGGTATAAACTTAGCAACAATGTAATTAGCATAATCAGCATACCATGGAGTATTATGAGAAGCATTTATGACATTAATTTGCTCATCAGGAAAGCTATCGTCAATAGGAAGTGGGTCATCAAGGACATTTTCTAACCTAGACAAGTTGTCTGCAACGGGGTTCTCAGCTCCCTTTCTATCAACAATATGTAAGTCAAATTCTTGTAGCAAGAGAACCCATCTAATAACTCTAGGTTTAGCATCTTTCTTTTCCATAAGATATTTAATAGCAGCATGATGAGTGTGAATAGTTACTTTAGAATCAACAATATAAGGTCTGAACTTATCACAAGCAAATACAATTGCTAAGAATTCTTTTTCAGTAGTAGCATAATTTCTTTGAGCATTGTCTAGGGTTTTACTAGCATATTGAATAACGTTTAATTTTTTATCAACTCTTTGTCCTAGAACAACACCTATAGCATAATCACTAGCATCACACATAATTTCAAAGGGTAAATTCCAATCAGGTGGCTGAACAATCGGTGCAGAGATCAATGCTTTCTTAAGTATTTCAAATGCTTCTACACAATCATCATAAAAAACAAATGGTATATCTTTTTGTAATAAATTAGTTAGAGGTCGAGAAATTTTTGAGAAGTCCTTAATGAACCTCCTATAAAATCCGACATGACCAAGGAAACTTCTTATACCTTTGATGTCCTTGGGACATGGCATCTTTTCAATAGCATCAACCTTGGCTTTATCAACTTCAATACCTCTTTCAGAAACGTTGTGCCCCAAGACAATACCTTCATTAACCATAAAGTGGCACTTTTCCCAATTCAGGACAAGATTAGTTTCTTCACATCTCTGCAAAACTCGATCAAGGTTGCTCAAGCAATCATCAAAAGAAGATCCATAGACGGAGAAATCGTCCATGAAAACCTCACAAATCTTTTCACAAAAGTCAGAGAATATAGCCATCATGCATCTTCGAAAGGTAGCAGGTGCATTACATAGACCAAAGGGCATACGTCTATAAGCAAACGTACCAAAAGGGCATGTACAAGTAGTCTTTGATTGATCTTTGGCTGACACAGGTATTTGGGAGAAACCAGAATATCCATCTAGAAAGCAAAAATGTGTATGTTTGGATAATCTTTCTAGCATTTGATCGATAAAAGGTAAGGGGTAATGATCCTTTTTAGTTGCCTTATTTAATTTATGGAAATCAATTGCCATCCTATAACCTGTAATAATTCTTTGAGGAATCAATTCATCTTTATCATTAGGAACGACAGTAATACCTCCCTTCTTAGGGACACAATGGACATGACTTACCCACTGACTATCAGCAACGGGATAGATTATACCTGCCTTAAGGAGCTTTAGTATTTCCTTTCTTACCACTTCTTTCATCTTAGGATTCAGCCGTCGTTGATGATCATGAACTGGTTTAGCATCATCTTCCAAATTTATTTTATGTTGACATAGAGTGGGACTAATGCCTTTAAGATCATCAAGAGTATACCCAATAGCAGCACGGTGCTTCTTCAGAGTTTTCAATAATCTCTCTTCCTCATGCTCTGAAAGGTTAGCACTAATAATAACAGGATGTCTCTTTTTCTCATCAAGATAAGCATATTTAAGAGTATCAGGTAACAGTTTAAACTCAAACACGGGATCACCCTTGGGTGGAGGAGTATCCCCTAGGATTTCAACAGGTAAATTGTGTTTCAAAATAGGTTCCTGTTTAAAGAATACTTCATCTATTTCCCTTCTTTCATTCATAAACATGTCATTTTCATGGTCTAGCAAATATTGTTCTAAAGGATCACTAAGAGGTACGGCAATAGAAGCAAGACCAATAATTTCATACTTACTAGGTAATTCTTCTTCATGGTGTTGTCTACTAATTTTAGAGAAATTAAATTCATGAGTCACATCATCTAAACCGATAGTAACAACATCCCTTTTGCAATCTATGGTAGCATTAATAGTGTTTGAGAAGGGTCTACCAAATATAATGGGACAAAAGCTATCTTGTGGGGAACCAAGAACAAGAAAATCAGCAGGATATTTAGTTTTCCCACACAAGACTTCAACATCTCTAACAATTCCCATCGGTGAAATAGTATCTCTATTGGCAAGTTTAATTGTGACATCAATATCTTCTATTTCCGCAGGTGCAATCTCATGCATAATTTCTTTGTATAAGGAATGAGGTATTGCGCTAGCACTAGCACCCATATCACATAAGCCAGATAACAATAATCTCCTATTTTAACAGAAATAACAGGCATTCCTACCACAGGTCTAGGTTTATCTTTAGCACAAGGTTTAGCAATTCTAGCAGTTTCATCACAGAAATAAATAACATGCCCATCAATATTATCAGACAAGAGATCTTTAACAATAGCAATATTAGGTTCAACTTTAACTTGCTCAGGAGGTGTATATGTTTTAATATTGCTTTGACGAACCACAGTTGAAGCTTTAGCATGATCCTTTATCCTAACAGGGAAATGTGGTTTCTCAACATACGCAGTAGGAACAATAGGATCATTATAAGTGACAATCTTTTCTTCAACTTTAATAGGTGCAACTACTTTTACTTCTATGGGAGGATGATATTTAAACCACTTCTCCTTGGGGAGATCAACATAAGTAGCAAAAGATTCACAGAAAGAAGCTACTATCTCAGAGTCAAGTCCATATTTAGTGCTAAATTTACGGAAAACGTCGGTATCCATAAAAGATTTAACACAATCAAAGCTAGGTGTCATACCTGACTCCTTACCTTTGTTGAGGTCCCAACCTTTAGAGTTGCATTTAATTCTTTCCAATAAATCCCATTTGAATTCAATAGTCTTCATCATAAAAGAGCCAACACAAGAAGTATCAAGCATGGTGCGATTGCTATCAGAAAGCCGAGCATAAATTTTTTGAATAATCATTTCTCTTGAGAGCTCATGATTGGGGCATGAATATAACATTGATTTAAGCCTCCCTCAAGCTTGAGTGATGCTTTCTCCTTCGCGAGGCAAAAAATTATATATATAATTGTGATCACGATGAACAAGATGCATAGGATAAAACTTCTGATGAAATTCCAATTTCAATCGTTTGTAATTCCAAGACCCCATATCATCACATAGCCTATACCATGTCGATGCGTCTCCCTTCAAAGATAAAGGGAAGACCTTCTTCTTAACAACATCTCTGGGTACACCTGCAAGTTTAAATAATCCACAAACTTCATCCACATATATTAGATGCTCATCAGGATGTTTTGTTCCATCTCCTAAAAAGGGATTAGCTAGGAGTTTTTCTATCATACCTGAAGGAATTTCAAAGCAGACATTTTCATTTTCAGTAGGTTTAGTAGGTTGAGGAGCAACTCTTTGCTCTAATAGTCGGGGTGAAGATACCCCGAACAAGCCCCTCAGAGGATTACTTTCCATAGTAACAAGTGACAGTAAATTTCAGCACACTATATAAATTTTTCCTTACCAAATTCCACCTACCAAAGGTGCTTCACTCCCCGGCAACGACGCCAGAAAAGAGTCTTAATGACCCACAAGTATAGGGGATCTATCGTAGTCCTTTTGATAAGTAAGAGTGTCGAACCCAATGAGGAGCAGAAGGAAATGATAAGCGGTTTCCAGCAAGGTATTCTCTGCAAGTACTGAAATAAGTGGTAATAGATAGTTTTGTGATAAGATAATTTGTAACGAGCAACAAGTAACAAAAGTAAATAAAGTGCAACAAGGTGGCCCAATCCTTTTTGTAGCAAAGGACAAGCCTGGAGAAACTCTTATATAGAGAAAAGCGCTTCCGAGGACACATGGGAATATCGTCAAGCTAGTTTTCATCATGCTCATATGATTCGCGTTCGGTACTTTGATAATTTGGTATGTGGGTGGACCGGTGCTTGGGTACTGCCCTTACTTGGACAAGCATCCCACTTATGATTAACCTCTATTGCAAGCATCCGCAACTACAACAAAAGTATTAAGGTAAACCTAACCATAGCATGAAACATATGGATCCAAATCAGCCCTATACGAAGCAACGCATAAACTAGGGTTTAAGCTTCTGTCACTCTAGCAACCCATCATCTACTTATTACTCCCCAATGCCTTCCTCTAGGACCAAACAATGGTGAAGTGTCATGTAGTCGACGTTCACATAACACCACTAAAGGAGAAACAACATACATCTCATCAAAATATCGAACGAATACCAAATTCAGATGACTACTAATAGCAAGACTTCTCCCATGTCCTCAAGAACAAAAGTAACTACTCACAAAGCATAAACATGTTCATAATCAGAGGGGTATTAATATGCATATAGGATCTGAATATATGATCTTCCACCAATTAAACCAACTAGCATCAACTACAAGGAGTAATTAACACTACTAGCAACCTACTAGCACCAATCCCGGACTTGGAGACAAGAATTGGATACAAGAGATGAACTAGGGTGTTGAGAGGAGATGGTGCCCACCGGAGGGCCACCAGGGGGCCCATGAGGTAGGGGGGCGCGGCCAGGGGGGGTAGGGCGCGCCCCCCACCCTCGTGGGCAGGGTGTGCCCCCTGGTGAATTTCTTCCGCTGAGTATTTTTTATATATTCTGAAAACGTCTTCCGCGAAGTTTCAGGACTTTTGGAGTTGTGCAGAATAGGTCTCTAATATTTGCTCCTTTTCCAGCCCAGAATCCTAGCTGCTGGCATTCTCCCTCTTTATGTAAACCTTGTAAAATAAGAGAGAATAGGCATAAGTATTGTGACATAATGTGTAATAACAGCCCATAATGCAATAAATATCGATATAAAAGCATGATGCAAAATGGACGTATCATCTTTCACTAGGAACGCATTAAAATTCAACGGAACAACAACACGGGCCATCTATCTACAACAACATAGACATGCAAAATACTATCAGGTACTAAGTTAATGATAAATTAAAGTTCAATTAATCAAATTACTTAAGAACTCCCACTTAGATAGACATCTCTCTAATCATCTAAGTGATCACGTGATCCATATCAACTAAACCATGTCCGATCATCACGTGAGATGAAGTAGTTTTCAATGGTGAACATCACTATGTTGATCATATCTACTATATGATTCATGCTCGACCTTTCAGTCTCCAGTGTTCCGAGGCCATATCTGCATACGCTAGGCTCGTCAAGTTTAACCTGAGTATTCCGCCTGTGCAAACTGGCTTGCACCCGTTGTATGTGAACGTAGAGCTTATCACACCCGATCATCACGTGGTGTCTCGGCATGACGAACTGTAGCAATGGCGCATGCTACCTCTTGAGCACTGCTTTGGATTTCCTTGAAGAGGAAAGGATGATGCAGCAAAGTAGCGTAAGTATTTCCCTCAGTTTTTGAGAACCAAGGTATCAATCCAGTAGGAGCCTATGCGTGAGTCCCTCGTACCTGCACAAAACAAATAACTCCTCACAACCAACGCCGATAAGGGGTTGTCAATCCCTTCACGGTCACTTACGAGAGTGAGATATGATAGATATGATAAGATAATATTTTTGGTATTTTTATGATAAAGATGTAAAGTAAAATAAAAGCAAAGTAAAAAGCAAAGGAAATAACTAAGTATTGGAAGATTAATATGATGAAGATAGACCCGGGGGCCATAGGTTTCACTAGTGGCTTCTCTCAAGAGCATAAGTATTTTACGGTGGGTGAACGAATTACTATTGAGCAATTGACAGAATTGAGCATAGTTATGAGAATATCTAGGTATGATCATGTATATAGGCATCACGTCCAAGACAAGTAGACCTACTCCTGCCTGCATCTACTACTATTACTCCACTCATCGACCTCTATCTAGCATGCATCTAGAGTATTAAGTTCATGAAAGCAGAGTAACGCCTTAAGCAAGATGATATGATGTAGAGGGATAAATTCATGCAATATGATAAAAACCCCATCTTGTTATCCTCGATGGCAACAATACAATATGTGCCTTGCTGCCCCTACCTCGTGGCCTCCCTTTTGGTTGCTTGACGTAGGGTCCAAGTCTCGTGGGTCTTGTTCGGTGAGAAAATCACGTTCGCGAAGGTTTCATTCCGTTTGGACTCCGTTTGATATTCCTTTTCTTCGAAACCCTAAAATAGGCAAAAACAACAATTCTGGGCTGGGTCTCCGGTTAATAGGTTAGTCCCAAAAATAATATAAAAGTGGATAATAAAGCCCAGTAATGTCCAAAACAGTAGATAATATAGCATGGAGCAATCAAAAATTATAGATACGTTGGAGACGTATCAAGCATCCCCAAGCTTAATTCCTGCTCGTCCTCAAGTAGGTAAATGATAAAAAAGATAATTTTTGATGTGAAGTGCTACTTGGCATAATTTTAATGTAATTCTTCTTAATTGTGGTATGAATATTTAGATCCCAAAGATTCAAGATAAAAGTTTAATATTGACATAAAAATAATAATACTTCAAGCATACTAACAAAGCAATCATGTCTTCTCAAAATAACATGAGCAAAGAAAGCTATCCCTACAAAATCATATAGTCTGGATATGCTCTATCTTCACCACACAAAGTATTTAAATCGTGCACAACCCCGATGACAAGCCAAGCAATTGTTTCATACTTTTGACATTCTCAAACTTTTTCAATCTTCACGCAATACATGAGCATGAGCCATGGATATACCACTATATGTGGAATAGAATGGTGGTTGTGGAGAAGACAAAAAAGGGGGAAGATAGTCTCACATCAACTAGGCATATCAACGGGCTATGGAGATGCCCATTGAGGGAGTCCGGGATTAGGGGTCTCCGGACAGCCGGATTATATCCTTTGGCCGGACTGTTGGACTATGAAGATACAAGATTGAAGACTTCGTCTCGTGTCCGGATGGGACTCTACTTGGCGTGGAAGGCAAGCTAGGCAATACGGATATGTATATCTCCTCCTTTGTAACCGACCTTGTGTAACCCTAACCCTCTCCGGTGTCTATATAAACCGGAGGGTTTTAGTCCATAGGACACAACAACATACAATCATACCATAGGCTAGCTTCTAGGGTTTAGCCTCTCCGATCTCGTGGTAGATCAACTCTTGTAATACCCATATCATCAAGAATAAATCAAGTAGGACGTAGGGTTTTACCTCCATCAAGAGGGCCCGAACCTGGGTAAAACATCGTGTCCCCTGCCTCCTGTTACCATCCGCCTTAGACGCATAGTTCGGGACCCCCTACCCGAGATCTGCCGGTTTTGACACCGACATTGGTGCTTTCATTGAGAGTTCCTCTTTGTCGTCGCCATTAGGCTTGATGGCTCCTACGATCATCGATAGCCATGCAGCCCAACGTGAGACTTTTCTCCCCAGACAAATTTTTGTATTTGGCGGCTTCGCACTGTGGGCCAACTCGCTTGGCCATCTGGAGCAGATCGAAAGTTACGCCCCTGGCCACCAGGTCAGGTTTGGAAGCTTAAACTACACGGCCGATATCCGCGGAAACTTGATCTTCGATGGATTCGAGCCTCTGCCTTGTGCGTCGCGCGGTCACGATGAGTACGATTTAGCTCTACCATCAGACAGTGTTCAGGAGATCGCACCAGCAGCTGCTCCGACCCTCAATTCGGAGCCAGTTGCGCCGTCCATGGACGGGTGGATGGACCCCGCCACAGAGGCCTTACCCTCAGCGGCGATCGAGCGGAATATCGACCTTACCCTTCACGAGAGCCGTGTTGCCAAACTGCCGGATCCTTCCCCGACCACGGACTGTGAACTGCCTGCGCCCGTGCCTATCAAATCCGACTGGGCGCCAATCATGGAGTTTACCTCCACGGATATCTTTCAGCACTCGCCCTTCGGTGACATACTGAATTCATTAAAGTCTCTCTCCTTGTTAGGAGAGTCCTAGCCGAACTATGTCCGGCAGGATTGGGATGCGGATGACGAAGAAATTCACCGCGCACCGACCACCCACTTAGTAGCCACTGTCGATGACTTAACTGACATGCTCGACTTCGACTCCGAAGACATCGATGGTATGGACGATGATGCAGGAGGCGAACAGGAACCACTGCCCACAGGGCACCGGACGCCCACTTCATCACATGACGTATATATGGTGGACACACCAAAAGAAGACGATGACGAGGAACGGAAGGACGCAACAGAGGGTTGTCCCCTCGAGAAGCAGCCAAAGCAGCGGCGTAAGCGCCGCCCCAAATCGCGCCTCGGCAGAAACAACGATCATATAGACCCAGCCTTAGAGCAGGGTGAACAATCACCGGACCACGGCAACACGGAGAATCAAACTGAACAACCCGACTCTGTCAAAGATAATAGTCCGACCGACATCACACCGGACGGACACCCGGAGCAACAGAATGCCCGTCAAAGGCTTGCTGCCACCGCGAGGAGTCTAAAAAAGCAGAAGCAAAGACTCAAGGCTGCGCAAGACACACTCATAATCAGATGGAGTAAAGTACTCAACACAGCAGCGAAGTACGGTGGTAATCGCCCCACCAAGAGCTACCCGAAGCGGAAGTTGCTACCTGAATTCGATGAGGAGGCCTTAGATCCCCCGCAACCAAAAATTAAAACGGCCATCTAGCCGGATAGACGACCTCACGGCCAACATAGAGCGGCAAACAACGCCGCACATAAGCCAATACGCGATCCACGCGAGGGCTCGCATCAAAAGGACGGCGCAACCAGATCCATCTATGGACCACGCAAGCGCACTCCAGCATACGATGCAACACAACAAACATCCGAACATCACGGTACACCCAGATACAGGGGTGCCGCACACCCCCTATGTTTCACCGACGAGGTGCTGGACCATGAATTTCCAGAGGGATTCAAACCCGTAAACATAGAGGCATACAACGGAACAACAGACCCTGGGGTCTGGATTGAGGACTATATCCTCCATATCCATATGGATCGAGGAGATGATCTCCATGCCATCAAGTACTTACCTCTCAAGCTCAAAGGGCCAGCTCGGCACTGGCTCAAAAGCCTCCCCGAAAGCTCCATTGGAAGCTGGGAAGAGCTCAAAGACGCTTTTCAGGCAAATTTTCAAGGGACTTATGTCTGACCTCTGGATGCGAACGATTTAAGTCATATAACTCAACAGCCCGGAGAGTCAGCCCGACAGCTTTGGAATAGGTTTCTTACTAAAAATAACCAAATAGTCAACTGTCCGGACGCCGAAGCCTTGGTAGCTTTTAAACACAGCGTCCGAGACAAATGGCTTGCCAGCCACCTCGGCCAAGAAAAGCTGAGAACAATGGCAGCATTAACAAGCCTCATGACCCGCTTTTGTGCGGGCGAGGACAGCTGGCTAGCCCGATGCAGCACCAGCGACCCAAGTACATCCGAAGTTAGAGATGGAAACGGGAAATCACGACGCAACAAAAATAATAAGTGCCGGAATAAAGAAGACAACCCGAAGAGCACGGCGATAAATGCCGGATTCAAAAGCTCTCAGCCAGGTCAGCAAAAGCCGCCCTCTAAAGGCGCCAGAGATGAACTATCCAGCCTAAACAAAATTCTGGACCAAATATGTCAGATCCATAGCACCCTCGATAAACCTGCAAATCATACCCACAGAGAATGTTGGGTCTTCAAACAGTCCGGCAAGCTCAATGTCGTACACAAGGGGGAGGATACACCAAGCGAAGACGAGGATGAGCCTCTCAAGCAAGACACTGGGGAACAAAAGAAATTTCCACCAGAAGTCAAAACAGTACACGTGTTACACGTGATCAAGGGGAGAAACAAAGCGGCACTCCCAGAGAAATATGCCCAAGGGCCTATCACCGTGGAGTCCTGCCACCGGCCATCCCAACCGATCACTTTCGACCATCGGGATTACTCAGCAAGTATCCGGCGTGCAGGATGGGCTGCCTTGGTATTAGATCCAATAATTGACGGATACCACTTCACACGAGTCCTGATGGATGGGGGCAGCAGTCTAAACCTGATATATCAGGATACAATCCGCAAAATGGGGATAGACCCAACGAAAATTTGCCACAACAATACTACCTTTAAAGGAGTAACGCCAGGCCCAGGGGCTCATTGCACAGGCTCCCTACTACTAGAGGTTATATTCGGCTTCCCCGATAACTTCCGTAGCGAAAATTTAACCTTCCACATTGCTCTGTTCCAAAGTGGCTATCAAGCACTACTTGGACGCGGAGCTTTCGCTCGCTTTAATGCAATACCGCATTACACTTCCCTCACGCTTAAGATGCCTGGTCCACGTGGCATAATTACAGTAAATGGAAATATTGAGCGATCCCTGTGCACCGAAGAGAGTGCGGCTGCCTTGGCAGCCGCACACTAACCCCTATTACAAATACAAGGGGCTCAACATGCGCAAACAAGTGGCAATTTTTACTCATCTTGAATTGTACATGGTTTCTTTAAGATAACCTACCTTTTTGCACGACAACTTTTCACCTAAGTTGCTCTCTTTTACAGATGACCATCGTGCTACACCCGTCCAGGATACGGCACAACGGAGACACAGGCGCAGACATGCAGCAGGGACCCGTCCCAAGGATTCTTTTTATTGGGGAACATAGTAATTTCAAAATTTTCCTACGCACACGCAAGATCATGGTGATGCATAGCAACAAGAGGGGAGAGTGTGATATACGTACCCTTGTATATCAACAACGGAAGCGTTTGGTTGATGTAGTCGTACGTCTCCATGGCCCGACCGATCAAGCATCGAAACTACGGCACCTCCGAGTTCTAGCACACGTTCAGTTCGATGACGATCCGCAGACTCCGATCCAGCAAAGTGTCGGGGAAGAGTTCCGTCAGCATGACAGCGTGGTGACGATCTTGATGTACTACTGCAGCAGGGCTTCGCCTAAGCACCACTACAATATTATCGAGGACTATGGTGGAAGGGGGCACCGCACACGGCTAAGAATATGATCACGTGGATCAATTTGTGTTTCTCTGTGGTGCCCCTGCCTCCGTATATAAAGGCTCAAAAGGGGAGGGTGCGGCCGGCCTAGGAGAGGCGCGCCAGGAGGAGTCCTACTCCCTCTGGGAGTAGGATTCGCCCCCCAATCCTAGTTGGAATAGGATTCGCGGAGGGGGGAAAAGAGAGAGGGGGGCCGGCCCCCTCTCCTTGTCCTATTCGGACCAAGGGAGGGGAGGGGCGCGCGGCCCATCTTGGGCTGCCCCTTCTCTTTTCCACTAAGGCCCACTTAGGCCCATATAGCTCCCGGGGGGTTCCGGTAACCTCCCGGTACTCCGGTAAAATCCCGATTTCACCCGGAACACTTCCGATATCCAAACATAGGCTTCCAATATATCAATCTTTATGTCTCGACCATTTCGAGACTCCTCGTCATGTCCGTGATCACATCCGGGACTCCGAACAACCTTAGGTACATCAAAATATATAAACTCATAATATAACTGTCATCGTAACCTTAAGCGTGCGGACCCTACGGGTTCGAGAGCAATGCAGACATGACCGAGACACGTCTCCGGTCAATAACCAATAGCGGAACCTGGATGCTCATATTGACTCCTACATATTCTACGAAGATCTTTTATCGGTCAGACCGCATAACAACATACGTTGTTCCCTTTGTCATCAGTATGTTACTTGCCCGAGATTCGTTCGTTGGTATCTCAATACCTAGTTCAATCTCGTTACCGGCAAGTCTCTTTACTCGTTCTGTAATACATCATCCCGCAACTAACTCATTAGTTGCAATGCTTGCAAGGCTTAAGTGATGTGCATTACCGAGAGGGCCCAGAGATA
Source organism: Triticum dicoccoides (assembly GCF_002162155.2). Taxonomy (NCBI): domain Eukaryota; kingdom Viridiplantae; phylum Streptophyta; class Magnoliopsida; order Poales; family Poaceae; genus Triticum; species Triticum dicoccoides. Next base: position 642,592,133 of record NC_041384.1, on the reverse strand, counting down.
CCTCCCCGACAATCGGAGTGACAAATCCTAATCTCGAAATACGCCAACCCAACATGTACCTTTGGAGACACCTGTAGAGCACCTTTATAATCACCGAGTTACGTTGTGACGTTTGGTAGCACACAAAGTGTTCCTCCGGCAAACGGGAGTTGCATAATCTCATAGTCATAGGAACATGTATAAGTCATGAAGAAAGCAATAGCAACATACTAAACGATCGGGTGCTAAGCTAATGGAATGGGTCATGTCAATCAGATCATTCATCTAATGATGTGATCCCATTAATCAAATAACAACTCTTTGTCTATGGTTAGGAAACATAACCATCTTTGATTAATGAGCTAGTCACGTAGAGGCATACTAGTGACACTCTATTTGTCTATGTATTCACACATGTATTATGTTTCCGGTTAATACAATTCTAGCATGAATAATAAACATTTATCATGATATAAGGAAATAAATAATAACTTTATTATTGCCTCTAGGGCATATTTCCTTCAGTCTCCCACTTGCACTAGAGTCAATAATCTAGATCACATCGCCATGTGATTTAACATCAATAGTTCACATCTTTATGTGATTGGTTCACATCTCCATGTGACTAACACCCAAAGGGTTTACTAGATTCAGTAATCTAGTTCACATCGCTATGTGATTAAGACCCAAAAAGTGATCTTGTTTTGCTTGTGAGAGAATCTTAGTCAACGGGTCTGCCACATTTAGATTCGCATGTATTTTGCAAATTTCTATGTCAACAATGCTCTGCTCGGAGCATGGAGCTACTCTAGCTAATTGCTCCCACTTTCAATATGTATCTAGATCGAGACTTAGAGTCATCCAGATCTGTGTAAAAACTTGCATCGACGTAACTCTTTACGATGAACCTTTTGTCACCTCCATAATCGAGAAACATATCCTTATTCCACTAAGGATAATTTTGACCGCTGTCCAGTGATCTACTCCTAGATCACTATTGTACTCCCTGCCAAAATCAGTGTAGGGTATACAATAGATCTGGTACACAGCATGGCATACTTTATAGAACCTATGGCCAAGGCATAGGGAATGACTTTCATTCTCTTTCTATCTTCTGCCGTGGTCGGGCTTTGAGTCTTACTCAATTTCACACCTTGTAACACAGGCAAGAACTCTTTCTTTGACTGTTCTATTTTGAACTACTTCAAAATCTTGTCAAGGTATGTACTCATTGAAAAACTTATCAAGCGTCTTGATCTATCTCTATAGATTTTGATGCTCAATATGTAAGCAGCTTCACCGAGGTATTTCTTTGAAAAAATCCTTTCAAACTCTCCTTTATGCTTTGCAGAATAATTCTACATTATTTCTAATCAACAATATGTCATTCTCATATACTTATCAGAAATGCTGTAGTGCTCCCACTCACTTTCTTGTAAATACAGGCTTCACCGCAAGTCTGTATAAAACTATATGCTTTGATCAACTCATCAAAGCGTATATTCCAACCCGAGATGCTTGCACCAGTCCATAGATGGATCGCTGGAGCTTGCACATTTTGTTAACACCTTTAGGATCGACAAAAACCTTCTGGTTGCATCATATACAACTCTTTTTTAAGAAATCCATTAAGGATTGCAGTTTTGTTATCCATTTGCTAGATTTCATAAAATGCGGCAATTGCTAACATGATTCGGACAGATTTAAGCATAGATACGAGTGAGAAACTCTCATCGTAGTCAACACCTTGAACTTGTCGAAACCCTTTTGCGACAATTCTAGCTTTGTAGATAGTAACACTACTATCAGCGTCTGTCTTCCTCTTGAAGATCCATTTATTTTCTATGGCTTGCCGATCATCGGGCAAGTCAACCAAAGTCCATACTTTGTTCTCATACATGGATCCCATCTCAGATTTCATGGCCTCAAGCCATTTTGCGGAATCTGGGCTCATCATCACTTCCTCATAGTTCATAGGTTCGTCATGGTCAAGTAACAAGACCTCCAGAACAGGATTACCGTACCATCTGGTGCGGATCTCACTCTGGTTTACCTACGAGATTCGGTAGTAACTTGATCTGAAGTTACATGATCATCATCATTAGCTTCCTCACTAATTGGTGTAGTAGTCACAGGAACAGATTTCTGTGATGAACTATTTTCCAATAAGGGAGAAGGTACAATTACCTTATCAAGTTCTACTTTCCTCCCACTCACTTCTTTCAAGAAAAACTCCTTTTCTAGAAAGGATCCATTCTTAGCAACGAATGTCTTGCCTTCGGATCTGTGATAGAAGGTGTACCCAATAGTCTCCTTTGGGTATCCTATGAAGACATATTTCTCCGATTTGGGTTTGAGCTTATCAGGATGAAACTTTTTCATATAAGCATCACAATCCCAAACTTTAAGAAACGACAACTTTGGTTTCTTGCCAAACCACAGTTCAGATTGTGTCGTCTCAACAGACTTAGATGGTGCCCTTTTTAACGTGAATGCAGCTGTCTCTAATGCATAAACCCAAAACGATAGTGGTAGATCGGTAAGAGACATCATAGATCGCACTATATCTAATAAAGTACGGTTATGACGTTCGGACACACCATTACACTATGGTGTTCCAGGTGGCGTGAGTAGTGAAACTATTTCACATTGTTTTAATTGAAGGCCAAACTCGTAACTCAAATATTTTACCTCTGCGATCATATCGTAGAAACTTTTATTTTCTTGTCACGATGATTTTCCACTTCACTCTGAAATTCTTTGAACTTTTCAAATGTTTCAGACTTATGTTTCATCAAGTAGATATACCCATATCTGCTCAAATCATCTGTGAAGATTAGAAAATAATGATACCTGCCACGAGCCTATTCATCGAACCACATACATCAGTATGTATGATTTCCAACAAATCTGTCGCTCGCTCCATTGTTCCAGAGAACGGTGTCTTAGTCATCTTTGCCCATGAGGCATGGTTCGTAAGCATCAACTGATTCATAATCAAGTGATTCCAAAATCCCATCAGCATGGAGTTTCTTCATGCGCTTTACACCAATATGACCTAAACGGCAGTGCCACAAATAAGTTGCACTATCATTATTAACTTTGCTTCTTTTGGCTTCAATATCATGAATATGTGTATTACTACGATCGAGATCCAACGAACCATTTTCATTGGGTGTGTAACCATATAAGGTTTTATTCATGTAAACAGAACAACAATTTATTCTCTTACTTAAATGAATAACCTTATTGCAATAAACATGATCAAATCATATTTATGCTCAACGCAAACACCAAATAACACTTATTTAGGTTCAACACTAATCCCGAAAGTATAGGGAGTGTGCGATGATGATCATGTCAATCTTGGAACCACTTCCAACACACATCGTCACTTCACCCTTAACTAGTCTTTGTTTATTCTGCAACTCCCATTTCGAGTTACTAATCTTAGCAACTGAACTAGTATCAAATACTGAGGGGTTTCTATAAACACTAGTAAAGTACACATCAATAACATGTATATCAAATATACTTATGGTCACTTTGCCATCCTTCTTATCCGCCAATCACTTGGGGTAGTTCCGCTTCCAGTGACCAGTCCCTTTGCAGTAGAAGCACTTAGTCTCAGGCTTAGGATCAGACTTGGGCTTCTTCACTTGAGCAGCAACTTGCTTGCTGTTCTTTTTGAAGTTCCCCTTCTTCCCTCTGCCCTTTTCTTGAAACTAGTGGTCTTGTCTACCATCAACACTTGATGTTTTTCTCGATTTCTATCTTCATCAATTTCCGCATTACGAAGAGCTTGGGAATCATTTCCGTTATCCCTTGCATATCATAGTTCATCACGAAGTTCTACTAACTTGGTGATGGTGACTAGAGAATTTTGTCAATCACTATCTTATCTGGAAGATTAACTCCCACTTGATTCAAGCGATTGTAGTACTCAGACAATCTGGGCACATGCTCACTAGTTGAGCGATTCTCCTCCATCTTTTAGCTATAGAACTAGTTGGAGACTTCATATCTCTCAACTCGGGTATTTGCTTGAAATATTAACTTCAACTCCTGGAACATCTCATATGGTCCATGACGTTCAAAACGTCTTTGAAGTCCCGATTCTAAGCTGTTAAGCATGGTGCACTAAACTATCAAGTAGTCATCATATTGAGCTAGCCAAACGTTCATAACGTTTGCATCTGCTCCTGCAATAGGCCCGTCACCTAGCAGTGCATCAAGGACATAATTCTTCTGTGCAGCAATGAGGATAAACCTCAGATCACGGATCCAATCCGTATCATTGCTACTAACATCTTTCAACACAATTTTCTCTAGGAACATATCAAAATAAACACAGGGAAGCAACAACTCGAGCTATTGATCTACAACATGATTTGCAAAATACTACCAGGACTAAGTTCATGATAAATTTAAGTTCAATTAATCATATTACTTAAGAACTCCCACTTAGACAGACATCCCTCTAATCCTCTAAGTGATCACGTGATCCAAATCAACTAAACCATGTCCGATCATCACGTGAGATGGAGTAGTTTCAATGGTGAACATCACTATGTTGATCATATCTACTATATGATTCACGCTCGACCTTTCGGTCTCCGTGTTCCGAGGCCATATCTGTATATGCTTGGCTCGTCAAGTATAACCTGAGTATTCCGCGTGTGCAACTGTTTTGCACCCGTTGTATTTGAACGTAGAGCCTATCACACCCGATCATCACGTGGTGTCTCAGCACGAAGAACTTTCGCAACGGTGCATACTCAGGGAGAACACTTCTTGATAATTAGTGAGAGATCGTCTTATAATGCTACCGTCAATCAAAGCAAGATAAGATGCATAAAAGATAAACATCACATGCAATCAAAATATGTGACATGATATGGCCATTATCATCTTGTGCCTTTGATCTCCATCTCCAAAGCATCGTCATGATTTCCATCGTCACCGGCATGACACCATGATCTCCATCATCTTGATCTATATCAATATGTCGTCACATGGTCGTCTCGCCAACTATTGCTCTTGCAACTATTGCTATCGCATAGCGATAAAGTAAAGCAATTATTTGGTGCTTGCATCTTATGCAATAAAGAGACAACCATAAGGCTTTTGCCAGTTGCCGATAACTTCAACAAAACATGATCATCTCATACAACAACTTATATCTCATCACGTTTTGACCATATCACATCACAACATGCCCTGCAAAAACAAGTTAGACGTCCTCTACTTTGTTGTTGCAAGTTTTACGTGGCTGCTACGGGCTTAAGCAAGAACCAATCTTACCTACGCATCAAAACCACAATGATAGTTTGTCAAGTTGGTGCTGTTTTAACCTTCGCAAGGACCGGGCGTAGCCACACTCGGTTCAACTAAAGTTGGATAAACTGACACCAGCCAGCCACCTATGTGCAAAGCACGGCGGTAGAACCAGTCTCGCATAAGCGTACGCATAATGTCGGTCCGGGCCGCTTCGTCCAACAATACCACCGAACCAAAGTATGACATGCTGGTAAGCAGTATGACTTATATCGCCCACAACTCACTTGTGTTCTACTCGTGCATATAACATCAAACCATAAAAACCTAGGCTCGGATGCCACTGTTGGGGAACGTAGTAATTTCAAAATTTTCCTACGCACACGCAAGATCATGGTGATGCATAGCAATGAGAGGGGAGAGTGTGATCTACGTACCCTTGTAGATCGACAACGGAAGCGTTTGGTTGATGTAGTCGTACGTCTCCACGGCCCGACCGATCAAGCACCGAAACTACGACACCTCCGAGTTCTAGCACACGTTCAGTTCGATGACGATCCCCGGACTTCGATCCAGCAAAGTGTCGGGGAAGAGTTCCATCAGCACGACGGCCTGGTGACGATCTTGATGTACTACTGCAGCAGGGCTTCGCCTAAGCACCGCTACAATATTATCGAGGACTATGGTGGAAGGGGGACCGCACACGGCTAAGAATATGATCACATGGTTCAATTTGTGTTTCTCTGGGGTGCCCCTGCCTCCGTATATAAAGGCTCAAAAGGGGGGGGGGGCGGCCGGACTAGGAGAGGCGCGCCAGGAGGAGTCCTACTCCCTCTGGGAGTAGGATCCCCCCCCCCAATCCTAGTTGGAATAGGATTCGCGGAGGGGGGAAAAGAGAGAGGGGGGCCGGCCCCCTCTCCTTGTCCTATTCGGACCAAGGTAGGGGAGGGGCGCGCGGCCCATCTTGGGATGCCCCTTCTCTTTTCCACTAAGGCCCACTTAGGCCCATATAGCTCCCGGGGGGTTCCGGTAACCTCCCGGTACTCCGGTAAAATCCCGATTTCACCCGGAACACTTCTGATATCCAAACATAGGCTTCCAATATATCAATCTTTATGTCTCGACCATTTCGAGACTCCTCGTCATGTTCGTGATCACATCCGGGACTCTGAACAACCTTCGGTACATCAAAATGTATAAACTCATAATATAACTATCATCGTAACCTTAAGCGTGCGGACCCTACGGGTTCGAGAACAATGTAGACATGACCGAGACACGTCTCCGGTCAATAACCAATAGCGGAACCTGGATGCTCATATTGGCTCCTACATATTCTACGAAGATCTTTTATCGGTCAGACCGCATAACAACATACGTTGTTCCCTTTGTCATCGGTATGTTACTTGCCCGAGATTCGATCGTCGGTATCTCAATACCTAGTTCAATCTCGTTACCGGCAAGTCTCTTTACTCGTTCTGTAATACATCATCCCGCAACTAACTCATTAGTTGCAATGCTTGCAAGGCTTAAGTGATGTGCATTACCGAGAGGTCCCAGAGATACCTCACCGACAATCGGAGTGACAAATCCTAATCTCGACATACGCCAACCCAACATGTACCTTTGGGGACACCTATAGAGCACCTTTATAATCACCCAGTTACGTTGTGACGTTTGGTAGCACACAAAGTGTTCCTCCGGCAAACGGGAGTTGCATAATCTCATAGTCATAGGAACATGTATAAGTCATGAAGAAAGCAATAGCAACATACTAAACGATCGGGTGCTAAGCTAATGGAATGGGTCATGTCAATCAGATCATTCATCTAATGATGTGATCCCATTAATTAAATAACAACTCTTTGTCTATGGTTAGGAAACATAACCATCTTTGATTAATGAGCTAGTCAAGTAGAGGCATACTAGTGACACTCTGTTTGTCTATGTATTCACACATGTATTATGTTTCCGGTTAATACAATTCTAGCATGAATAATAAACGTTTATCATGATATAAGGAAATAAATAATAACTTTATTATTGCCTCTAGGGCATATTTCCTTCACTTTTTAGATTAAGACCCTGCGTAAACCTTTCTTACTGTCTCTTGTTGATACACATCCCTCGGATTCTCAGTACTATTGAGAAGGATGCTGACGTCTTGGCATGTGGCCACGTCAGAATAATGCACATACCTGGACACCAGGGGCTTCTTACAAAGGGCACTGTTTAGGCCCGGTTTATACCATAAAAGACTGAATACCTTAGGGAGTGTTCGGCGTCGCGAGTTTGGCCTTATATGCATCAACTCCGAATCATGTCTTTGGTCAAATGTTGGGTTTGCCCGGCTCCTATGTTTTGCTGCCTTATGTTCCGCTCTATCGGCTAAGGCGGCACCAGGAGAACTACTGCGATTGTGCCCCAGTTCATCCGGACGAGCACCTCAGTAGAGAAAGCCGAAAACTGACTGTCATGATATAGCGTGAGACTGGTCAACCACTCGATGACCCATCAGAATGTTAGAATTCCTCCGCCTTAACAAAGGGCCGTTTCCCGGCCAGGCATGTACGCACCCCGAATTCGGGAGAGTGCGGAGCCACCAGGGGCTATATAGTAGCCCCACCGTCAAACTCCTATGGCTAAGTGAAAGTGTTAAAGCATTATAGTCCGATTACCTCGTTCGCTGCGCTATCACCTCCTTATTAGGACCAAGACGTTGAATTAAGTGTGAACACGCGTCTTCTGCGAACACCCCCGCATTATATGCGTGGGAGCTGAAGCCGACGACTGCAATCTTTCAGGTTATATACATATATACATAAACGACCGCACAAGAGGCATCGTATTACTTTCAGGCAAAAGTATAAATACAATCTTAATAAATTTGATAAACATTGTTTTTACAATGCGAATACATGTCACTCAAACATAATATTCTTCGAGCACTAGGCCTCTATCAAACGAGCACCCTCAAGAACTTCAAAATAGTGCTTGGCAGCCACTCAGCCTATGGCCGAACTCTGCGCCGCAATAGTGGTAGCATCCATCTCCGTGACCCTTCTATGCATGCCGACCTCTTCATTGCATTGATGCGCGGCACCGCACCAAGGAACTGCTGCACTAAGCTGAAATAGCTGTTCGGCTTCGGCTTTTCCGGCCACAGATGATCTACGACGGACCTCATGGCGAGTCCGGACAATCTATTGAGTTCGGCCCATTCAGCAAGTTGATCAGTTAGTGGAAGAGGACGCTTTGGAACGTTAAACTGCGACCGGAATAGCTTGTCCACTTCATGATCTGTTTAATCTCAGAAGTATTTGGCCGCATCGACAACACTCGCCGTCAAATCCAGATATGCGTCTGCCGAACTCCACAGCCGATCCAGAGGGGCATACCGCAGATCTCCGAACTTCCTCTGCAGCAAAAAGGGCTTCCCAGCCACAATATCACCAGCTTCATGCAGCTCTTCCTTCTTTGCCCTCATGGCAGAGCGGGTGTCTTTGGCCGCCATCGTGGCCTTTTCGAGGTCCGTCGCCTTCGCTCAGTTTTCTTCTTCAAGGAACTGGCAACGATCGGCAGTGTCTTTTAACTTTATAGCCATCTTGGCCATCTTTTCTTTGCTCTCGCAATGCGCGGCCTTCTCGGCTCTTAACTCTTCGGCTGCCTTTAAAGCGGCCGCATTACTAATCCTTGTTTGTTCGTTGGCTCGGGCAAGTACCGCCCGAAGGGTCTCCACGGCGGCAGCTCCATCTGCAGTCACAACATATTAAAGATACTGGCATCACGCTGCTCTTACTATGTGACATTGACTGGAAAAACATTACTTACCCTGTGCCTCGTCAAGCCGCTCGATGTCGGCATCTGCCGCATCCAGTTGTCGCTTTAGTTCGGCAAACTCATTAGTCCGGCCAGCCACCGGAGCTTCCATCACCTGCACATGAAGCGGTATGGTTATTACCTGGGACTACGATCCTCTGTTTTCCGCCGTTCTCGGCGACAACCAGAGTCTCAGGGGCTACTATCTACACAGGGCACACCTAAAAATGTGCGGTACCATCACAAATGTACATCATTTTACGTACCTCAAAGCCCGTCAGTAGACTCATAAAGGCGTCATGCAACCCGCTTTCGGCGGATGAAATCCTTTCCATCACCGTACCCATCAATGTATGATGTTCTTCCGAGATGGTCGCCCGCCTTAGCAGATCCCTCAGTGCGTCCAGCCGCATACCAGACGGCGCCGGACTCTTTTGTTTGCTCTCTTCAAGAGCCGGATGCTGGGGACTTCGGGTGACTATAGGATTATCTTCTGGCCTCACCGGATCCGGAGAGGCCCTCCGTGACGACACTTCAAGGTCGCCCGCTTCTTGAGCGGGGGAGTCCGGGGGAGGCGTTTCGCTCTCCATCATCTCTGGAAGAAGGTCCTCTGAAGACGAGCTCCGTTGAGAAGGGCTAAGATCCGAACTGCGAGATAAACGCTTCGGTAATTTTCCTCGGAAGTAAGGTAGAATATCTTTACTATTAAGTATTTTTTGATCACTTACGGCTCATTAGAGGGCTGATCCCCGCGTGAACTTTGTGCGGCAAAAGCACCCTCCGAGGCAGGACCCTCTGGTGGAGACTTCTTCTCCCGTTTGGAAGCCTTGGTTTCCGGATCTTCAGAGGCAGTCCTCTTCCTTCCCCGAAGCGAGAGAAGGTCAGATTCTTCCCCTTGGTTATCCTCTTTCATGGAGGCGCTCATTCCCTCGGTTGGAATTGGTAGCGATGGGGGCCCGCTTTCGACCTCATTATTCCCCCTTTATCTTCCTTTGAGGGCTCCGGGCAAGGTTCTAGCTCGAGCATCTTTTCCAGTACCAGATTCTCCAAACCCTCAGGAAGGGGGGCCGAACACCGAATCATCTTCGCCTTTGTTAGCCAGTCCTGGTCAAAGAGTGATTTCTTAGAATGACGTCATGGTAAATGAAAGATGGTGTGTTCGGCTAGAGGATTACTTACTTGGTCGGTGGTACGGTTGCTGCTCAGGCCCACATCCTCGGTAGTATCCGGACACTCTATTTGGGGTCCGAAGAATGATTTGTACATCTCCTCGTGCGTCAGGCCGAGGAAATTCTGAATAGTACGCGGCCCTTCTGGGTTGAACTCCCACATGCGGAGGGGCCGGCATTTGCAAGGCTGGACTCGACGAACCAGCATGACTTACACCACCGTAACCAGACTGAAATCTCCGTCGAAGAGATCTTGAATGCGGCTTTGCAGTATAGGCACATCCTTGGCTGGACCCCAGCTCAGCCCTCTGCTAATCCATGACATCAGTTGTGGTGGAGGGCCCGAGCGGAAAGCAGGGGCGGCCACCCACTTGGCACTTCTGGGAGCTTTGATGTAAAACCACTCCCGCTGCCATAATCCAGACATCTCTGGAAAGGAACCCTTTGACCATGGAGCTCCAGCGATTTTACTTATTAATGCACCTCCACATGCTATGTGCTGCCCCTTGATCATCTTCGACTTCACGTCAAAGGTCTTGAGCCACAGGCCGAAGTGAGGGGTAATGCGGAGGAAGGCCTCACATATGACAATAAATGCCGAGATGTGGAGAAAGGAGTCCGGGGCTAGATCGTGGAAATCTAGCCCATAATAGAACATCAAACCCCTAACAAAGGGATCCAGGGTGAGGCCTAGGCCTCGGAGGAAGTGGGAGATGAACACAATGTTCTCATTGGGTTCGGGAGTAGGGACGACCTGCCCTCGGGCAGGCAGCCGATGCGAAACCTCGTCGGTCAGGTATCTGGCCTCCCTCAACTTCTTGATATCCTCTTCCGTAACAGAGGAGGGCATCCACCGGCCTTGAAGGCTAGATCCGGACATGATTGAAGGTCCGAAGCACCTGACCTGGGCTTTGGGTGTTAGAACTCGAGGCGGGGAAAGGATTCGATTGAGCACGGAAGGGAAAAAGTAAAAGCCTTGTCCCTTTATAAAGAGGGTGAATATCAAGCGTCCTCCTAGTGGCCGTTTGGGACTTGCCTAGTCCTAGGCACGGTTGGGTTACCCACGACCGTATTGATGAGAATCCCGTAATTAGGGGAACACGATCTCTGCTTTGACAAGACGTGTCAAGAAACCACCTCGCGTTATGTGTGGAGCTGGTTGAAGAAAAACGGTTCGAATAATCACCGAGCCATGGCCTGCCGTCATGTTACCAAAGCGTGTCAGCAGATTAAGATTTGTGGAAATATTATTCTCTCTACGGTGGTATGTGGAATTTATTTTGCAGGGTCGAACACTATCCTGGTATTCAAACTCTTCTGTGATATGTTCGGAGGAGGAACCCGCCTTGCAATGCCGAAGACAACACTACGCGCCGGACTCATCGTCATTGAAGCCTGGTTCAAGGGCTACCGAGGGAGTCCGGGATTAGGGGTCTCCGGACAGCCGGATTATATCCTTTGGGCGGACTGTTGGACTATGAAGATACAAGATTGAAGACTTCATCTCGTGCCCGGATGGGACTCTACTTGGCGTGGAAGGCAAGCTAGGAAATACGGATATGTATATCTCCTCCTTCGTAACCGACCTTGTGTAACCCAAACCCTCTCCGGTGTCTATATAAACCGGAGGGTTTTAGTCCATAGGACACAACAACATACAATCATACCATAGGCTAGCGTCTAGGGTTTAGCCTCTCCAATCTCGTGGTAGATCAACTCTTGTAATACCCATATCATCAAGAATAAATCAAGTAGGACATAGGGTTTTACCTCCATCAAGAGGGCCCGAACCTGGGTAAAACATCGTGTCCCCTGCCTCCCGTTACCATCCGCCTTAGACGCACAGTTCAGGACCCCCTACCCGAGATCCGCCGGTTTTGACACCGACACCCATCAATAGATATCAATGTGAGTGAGTAGGGATTGCCATGCAACGAATGCACTAGAGCTATAAGTATATGAAAGCTCAACAAAAGAAACTAAGTGGGTGTGCATCCAACTTGCTTGCTCATGAAGACCTAGGGCATTTTGAGGAAGCCCATCATTGGAATATACAAGTCAAGTTCTATAATGAAAAATTCCCACTAGTATATGAAAGTGATAACAGAGGAGACTCTCTATTATGAAGATCATGGTGCTACTTTGAAGAACAAGTGTGGTAAAGGATAGTAACATTGTCACTTCTCTCTTTTTCTCTCATTTTTTTATTTGGGCCTTTTTTATGGCCTCTTTTCTTTCTCTTTTTTTTTATTTTTCGTCCGGAGTCTCATCCCAACTTGTGGGGGAATCATAGTCTCCATCATCCTTTCCTCACTGGGACAATGCTCTTATAATGATGATCATCACACTTTTATTTTCTTACAACTCAATAATTACAACTCGATACTTAGAACAAAATATGACTCTATATGAGTGCCTCCGGCGGTGTACTGGGATATGCAATGAATCAAGAGTTACATGTATGAAAGAATTATGAATGGTGGCTTTGCCACAAATACGATGTCAACTACATGATCATGCTAAGCAATATGACAATGATGGAGTGTGTCATAATAAACGGAACGGTGGAAAGTTGCATGGCAATATATCTCGTAATGGCTATGGAAATGCCATAATAGGTAGGTATGATGGCTGTTTTGAGGAAGGTATATGGTGGGTGTATGATACCGGCGAAAGGTGCGCGGTATTAGAGAGGCTAGCAATGGTGAAAGGAAGAAAAGTGCATATAATCCATGGACTCAACATTAGTCATAAAGAACTCATATACTTATTGCAAAAATCTACAAGTTATCAAAGCAAAGTATTACGCGCATGCTCCTAGGGGTATAGATTGGTAGGAAAAGACCATCGCTCGTCCCCGACCGCCACTCATAAGGAAGACAATCAAAAAATAAATCATGCTCCGACTTCATCACATAACGGTTCACCATACGTGCATGCTACGGGAATCACAAACTTTAACACAAGTATTTCTAAAATTAACAACTACTCAACTAGCACAACTTTAATATCACCATCTTCATATCTCAAAACAATTATCAAGCATCAAACTTCTCATAGCATTCAACACACTCATAAGAAAGTTTTTACTATTCTTGAATACCAAGCGTATTAGGATTATTTAAGCAAATTACCATGCTATTTAAGACTCTCAAAATAATCTAAGTTAAGCATGAGAGATCAATAGTTTTTATAAAACAATTCCGCCACCGTGCTCTAAAAAATATAAGTGAAGTACTAGAGCAAAACTATATAACTCAAATGATATAAGCGAAGCACATAGAGTATTCTAGAAAATTCCAAATCATGTATGGCTCTCTCAAAAGGTGTGTACAGCTATGATGATTGTGGTAAACTAAAAATAAAAGACTCAAATCATACAAGACACTCCAAGCAAAACACATATCATGTGGTGAATAAAAATATAGCTCCAAGTAAAGTTACCGATAGAAGTAGACGAAAGAGGGGATGCCTTCCGGGGCATCCCCAAGCTTTGGCTTTTAGGTGTCCTTAGATTATCTTGGGGGTGCCATGGGCATCCCCAAGCTTAGGCTCTTGCCACTCCTTGTTTCATAATCCATCAAATCTTTACCCAAAACTTGAAAACTTCACAACACAAAACTTAAAGTAGAAAATCTCGTGAGCTCCGTTAGCGAAAGAAAACAAAAGACCACTTCAAGGTACTGTAATGAACTCATTCTTTATTTATATTGGTGTTAAACCTACTGTATTCAAACTTCTCTATGGTTTATAAACTATTTTACTAGCCATAGATTCATCAAAATAAGCAAACAACACACGAAAAACAGAATCTGTCAAAAACAGAACAGTCTGTAGTAATCTGTAGCTAGCGCAATATATGGAACCCCAAAAATTCTAAAATAAATTTATGGACGTGAGGAATTTATCTATTAATCATCTGAAGAAATAATTAACTAAATAGCACTTTCCAAATAAAAATGGCAGCAGTTCTCGTGAGCGCTAAAGTTTCTGTTTTTTTACAGCAAGATAACAAGACTTTCCCCAAGTCTCCCCAACGGTTCTACTTGGCACAAATACTAATTAAACACAAAAAACACAACCAAAATAGAGGCTACATAAATTGTTTATTGAATAACAGCAAGTAAAAATATTTTGTTGTCTCCCAACAAGCGCTTTTCTTTAAAGCCTTATAGCTAGGCATTGATAATTTTAATGATGCTCACATGAAAGACAAGAATTGAAGCACAAAAGGAGCATCATAAAGCATGTGACAAACACATCTAAGTCTATCATAATTTCTATGCATAGGCATCTTATAGGCAAACAAATTATCAAGGCAAGCAAAAACTAGCATATGCAAGGAAGAGGAAAGAAACAATAGCAATCTCAACATAACGAGAGGTAGTTTAGTAACATGAAAATTTCTACCACCATATTTTCCTCTCTCATAATAATTACATGTAGGATCATAAGAAAATTCAACAAAATAGATATCACATAAAATATTTTCAACACGATCCTCATGCATGCAAAGTTGACACTCTTCCACAATAGTGGGATTAGCATTAACTAAAGTCATGACCTCTTCAAACCCACTTTTATCAAAGATTTCATAAGATTGAACATTTTCCAAATATGTGGGATCTAAAGTTGAAACTCTTCCAAACCCACTTTCAATAATATTGCAAACACAATTATCAATCTCATATTCATCATGGGGCTTAAATAAATTTTCAAGATCATAAGAAGAATCACCCCAATCATGATCATTGCAACAAGTAGAGGACATAGCAAAACTAGCATCCCCAAGCTTAGGATTTTGCATATTATTAGCACAATTTACATAAATAGAATTTATAATAAAATCATTGCAATCATGCTTTTTATTCAAAGATCTATCGTGAATCGCTTCATAAAGTAATTCATCACACTTTTCAGATTCATGAATTTCAAGCAAAACCTCATAAAGATAATCTAGTGCACAAAACTCACTAGCAATTGGTTCATCATAATTGGATCTCTTAAAAATATTAGCAAGTGGATGAGGATCCATAGATCTTAAGTTCTCTGTTTAGTAATAAATAAACAACTATTCCAACCATACAAGCAAACAAGAAATGGGCAAAAAAGAGGCAAATATGGAAAGAGAAGGAGGACAGAGAGAGAGAGGGAAATAAAACGGTAAGGGTGAAGTGGGGGAGAGGAAAACGAGAGGAAAATGGCAAATAAAGTAATGCGGGAGATAAGGGTATGTGATGGGTACTTGGTATGTTGACTCTTGCGTAGACCTCCCCGGCAACGGCGCCAGAAATGGCTCGTTGTCAGGAGTCAAATCTTGACTTGTGCGAACCTCCCCGGCAACGGTGCCAGAAATCTTCTTGCTACCTCTTGAGCACTGTGTTGGATTTCCTTGAAGAGGAAAGGATGATGCAGCAAAGTAGTGTAAGTATTTCCCTCAGTTTTTGAGAACCAAGGTATCAATCCAGTAGGAGGCTATGCGCGAGTCCCTCGTACCTGCACAAAATAAATAACTCCTCGCAACCAACGCGATAAGGGGTTTTCAATACCTTTACGGTCACTTACGAGAGTGAGATCTGATAGATATGATAAGATAATATTTTTGGTATTTTTATGATAAAGATGCAAGGTAAAATAAAAGCAAAGGAAATAACTAAGTATTGGAAGATTAATATGATGAAGATAGACCCGGGGGCCATAGGTTTCACTAGTGGCTTCTCTCAAGAGCATAAGTATTTTACGGTGGGTGAACGAATTACTGTTGAGCAATTAACAGAATTGAGCATAGTTATGAGAATATCTAGGTATGATCATGTATATAGGCATCACGTCCGAGACAAGTAGACCGACTCCTGCCTGCATCTACTACTATTACTCCACTCATCGACCGCTATCCAGCATGCATCTAGAGTATTAAGTTTGTGAAAACAGAGTAACGCCTTAAGCAAGATGACATGATGTAGAGGGATAAATTCATGCAATATGATAAAAAAAACCATCTTGTTATCCTCGATGGCAACAATACAATATGTGCCTTGCTTCCCCTACTGTCACTGGGAAAGGACACCGCAAGATTAAAACCCAAAGCTAAGCACTTCTCCCATTGCAAGAAAGATAAATCTAGTAGGCCAAATCAAACTGATAATTCGAAGAGACTTGCAAAGATTACCAATCATACATAAAAGAATTCAGAGAAGATTCAAATATTGTTCATAGATAATCTTGATCATAAACCCACAATTCATCGGTCTCAACAAACACACCGCAAAAAGAAGATTACATCAAATAGATCTCCACAAGAGAGGGGGAGAACATTGTATTGAGATCCAAAAAGAGAGAAGAAGTCATCTAGCTAATAACTATGGACCCGAAGGTCTGAGGTAAACTACTCACACTTCATCGGAGAGGCTATGGTGTTGATGTAGAAGCCCTCCGTGATGGATGCCCCCTCCGGCGGAGCTCCGGAACAGGCCCCAAGATGGGATCTCGTGGATACAGAAGGTTGCGGCGGTGGAATTAGGTTTTTGGCTCCGTATCTGATCGTTTGGGGGTACGTAGGTATATATAAGAGGAAGAGTACGTCGGTGGAGCAACAGGGGGCCCACGAGGGTGGAGGGCGTGCCTGGGGGGGGGGGGTAGGCGCGCCCCTACCTCGTGGCCTCCCTGTTGGTTGCTTGACGTAGGGTCCAAGTCTCATGGGTCTTGTTCGGTGAGAAAATTACGTTCCCGAAGGTTCATTCCGTTTGGACTCCGTTTGATATTCCTTTTCTTCGAAACCCTAAAATAGGCAAAAACAATAATTCTGGGCTGGGCCTCTGGTTAATAGGTTAGTCCCAAAAATAATATAAAAGTGGATAATAAAGCCCAATAATGTCCAAAACAATAGATAATATAGCATGGAGCAATCAAAAATTATAGATACGTTGGAGACGTATCAGTACATACTCAGGGAGAACACTTATACCTTGAAATTTAGTGAGAGATCATCTTATAATGCTACTGTCGAACTAAGCAAAATAAGATGCATAAAGGATAAACATCACATGCAATCAAAATAAGTCATATGATATGGCCATCATCATCTTGTGCCTTTGATCTCCATCTCCAAAGCACCGTCATGATCACCATCGTCACCGGCTTGACACTTTGATCTCCATCGAAGCATCGTTGTCGTCTCGCCAACTATTGCCTCTACGACTATCACTACCGCTTAGTGATAAAGTAAAGCAATTACATGGAGATTGCATTTCATACAATAAAGCGACAACTATATGGCTCCTACCAGTTGCCGATAACTGTGTTACAAAACACGATCACCTCATACAATAAAATTTAGCATCATGTCTTGACCATATCACATCACAACATGCCCTGCAAAAACAAGTTAGACGTCATCTACTTTGTTGTTGCAAGTTTTACGTGGCTGCTACGGGCTGAGCAAGAACCGGTCTTACCAACGCATCAAAAACCACAACGCGGTATAGTGATTGCTTTTTGATCTTCAGAAAGAACCCTGTTCATTGAATCCGATTCAACTAAAGCTGGAGAAACAGACACCCACTAGCCACCTGTGTGCGAAGCACGTCGGTAGAACCAGTCTCGCATAAGCGTACGCGTAATGTCAGTCTGGGCCGCTCTATCCAACAATGCCGCCGAATCAAGAATCAACTAGTGACGGCAAGCAATATGTATATACCCACGCCCACAACTCCTTTGTGTTCTACTCGTGCATATAACATCCATGCATAAACCTGTCTCAGATGCCACTGTTGGGGAACGTAGTAATTTCAAAAAAATTCTTACGCACACGCAATATCATGGTGATGCATAGCAACGAGAGGGGAGAGTATCGTCTACGTACCCTCGTAGACCATAAGCGGAAGCATTATGACAACGCAGTTGATGTAGTCGTACATCTTCACGATCGACCGATCTAGCACTGAAGGTACGACACCTCCGCGATATGCACACGTTCATCTCGGTGACGTCCCGCGAACTCATGATCCAGTAGAGCTTCGAGGGAGAGTTTCGTCAGCACGACGGTGTGATGACGGTGATGATGATGCTACCGGAACTGGGCTTCGCCTAAGCACCGCTACGATATAACCGAGGTGCTTTATGGTGAAGGGGGCACCGCACACGGCTAAAAGATCAATGATCAACTTGTGTGTCCATGGGGTGCCCCCTCACCCGTATATAAAGCAGTGGAGGAGGGGGAGGGCCGGCCCTCTCTATGGTGCACCCTAGGGGAGTCCTACTTCCTCCGGGAGTATGATTCCCCCTTCCAAGTAGGAATAGGAGAGGAAGGAAGGAGGAGAGAGGGAGGAAGGAAAGGGGGGCCGACCCCCCTCCCAATTCGGATTGGGCTTAGGGGGCGTGCCTCCCTCTTTTCCCTTCCCTCTCCTCTATTCCACTAAGGCCCAATAAGGCCCATATACTCCTCGGGGGGTTCCGGTAACCTCCCAGTACTCCGGAAAAATGCCCGAACCACTTGGAACCATTCCGATGTCCAAATATAGGCTTCCAATATATCGATCTTTATGTCTCGACCATTTAGATACTCCTCGTCATGTCCGTGATCAATTCCGAGACTCCGAACTACCTTCGGTACATCAAAACACATAAACTCATAATACCGATCGTCACCGAACGTTAAGCGTGCGAACCCTACAGGTTCGAGAACTATGTAGACATGACTGAGACATGTCTCCGGTCAATAACCAACAACGGAACATGGATGCTCATATTGGCTCCTACATATTGTACAAAGATCTTTATTGGTCAAACCGCATAACGGTATACGTTGTTCCCTTTGTCATCGGTATGTTACTTGCCCGAGATTCGATCGTCAGTATCTCAATACCTAGTTCAATCTCGTTACCGGCAAGTCTCTTTACTCGTTCCGTAATGCTACATCCTGTAACTAACTCATTAGTAACATTGCTTGCAAGGCTTATTGTGATGTACATTACCGAGAGGGCCCAGAGATACCTCTCTGACAATCGGAGTGACAAATCCTAATCTTGATCCATGCCAACTCAACAAACACCATCGGAGACACCTGTAGAGCACCTTTATAATCACCCAGTTACGTTGTGACGTTTGGTAGCACACAAGGTGTTCCTTCGGTATTCGGAAGTTGCATGATCTCATAGTCATAGGAACATGTATAGTTATGAAGAAAACAATAGCAACAAACTAACCGATCATCGTGCTAAGCTAATGGATGGGTCAAGTCAATCACATCATTCTCTAATGATGTGATCCCGTTAATCAAATGACAATTCATGTCTATGGTTAGGAAACATAACCATCATTGATTCAACGAGCTAGTCAAGTAGAGGCAAACTAGTGACAATCTATTTGTTTATTTATTCACACATGTACTAAGTTTCCGGTTAATACAATTCTAGCTTGAATAATGACCATTTATCATGATATAAGGAAATATAAATAACAACTTTATTATTGCCTCTAGGGCATACTTCCTTCAGTTTGGCTTTTCTCTACGTGAGTTTTGGGGCTTGTGTTCATCTTCATGACAAGCTCAATGTCATCAAAAATAGATTTCATATGCATCATCTATCGTGTTTTCGATGTTGGAGTTTATGCCGGTTTCTTTACCGATGGAGGTCTCAAACCTCTATATCATATGCATATTGTGATTTGACATCTCTTCTTGTTAGCTTTCTATCTAGCTTGAGTTCCTCGAAATCGTCGTTTGCAGAAGTTATGGCAGTTTTGGTCTTGTGTTTCATCTGTTTTGCTGGGGCATTTGCGTGGTACCCAGGCGGTAGTACCATTCAGTTCCACGGTTGTCTTGCTTAGGCGGTACTTTTGCTGTGAGCTACATCATCTACTTTCACTTGAGAAATTCCTTTTGTTGCTTCTGGTTTATACGCGGTAGTTGGATGGTAGTTACATGTATGTTTGTCGTGGATACTTCTGGTTTCAAAACTATATCTTCACCGCAAACACCAATGTATTTAAATGACTACTACAGTGATGAATGTGACCTAGCACACTAGACAAAATGTAACAGGCAACATATAACTATACCAGTCTCATGTGTTAACAATAGCATGAGCAGCGTGATAACTACATAATCGATATGTTGGTAAATGTAGCATGTGCAACCTAGTAAATTCACTATGTCCATCCTAATTAACTATAGCATAAGTGACCTGGTAATGTCAATATGAGCAGCATGAGAAGCCTGATAACTATAGCACGAGCAGTTTGATAACTTCAAGACGAGCAGCAGCCTGGTAATTATAGCATGAGAATCCTGATTACTACGGCATGAGTAGCCTGATAACTTTAGCATGAGCAGTTTGGTAACTATATCATGTGTGGTCTGATAACTACAGAATTTCTATGTTGGTAACTTTAGCATACTAGTTCTGGTAAACTACATATTTGATGTTTTGGTAACTATAACAGGAGCGGCCTGATAACTATAGCGTGGGTAGCTTGATAACTATAGCCTGGGCAACCTGGTGAGTACATAATCGATGTGTTGATAACTTTAACATGGATGACCGGGTAACTACTTAACCGATGTGGTGGGAAAGTTACCAAGTAGCTTGTCATCTTTTGAGGTAACTGCGTCGACGTGTCGATTAACACGAACTTTCCATTAGCTACCAACAAGTCCTCGCCTACCTCTCTAACTGCATGGCATCATAGTTTGGTGAGGTAGAAGACAAAGACTCGAGATTCTCGGCTTGATCCATAGTTGATACTAAAAAAGTTCCTTTGTACTAATATGGCAGAGATAAAAA
Source organism: Triticum dicoccoides (assembly GCF_002162155.2). Taxonomy (NCBI): domain Eukaryota; kingdom Viridiplantae; phylum Streptophyta; class Magnoliopsida; order Poales; family Poaceae; genus Triticum; species Triticum dicoccoides. The sequence goes on along the minus strand of NC_041384.1, from coordinate 642,571,105 downwards.
TGATCAATTACAAAGCTTTGTTTCTACTTGACACAAAAAAACATGTACGGAGTTGGTAATTGGGCCTATATGGGTGCTTTTTAGAAGGGTTCAAATTCCACCCCGCATTATTTTTGCCTGGATGAAAAAACCACATAGAAAGTAGCAAGAAAGAAGAAAAGAAAAAAGATTCAACTACCACTCCACACATTATTTTTGGCGTGATGGAAGAAACCCACTTGGAACGTAGGGAAAACCAGAAAAGAAGAAAACTGATGAAAACGGAGAATGAATGCTGGAGAAAAGGAAGAAAAAGATAGAATGGAGACGCTTAAAATACCTAAATATCCATTAACACGGAGAACAACCGCACAAGGGCAGGTTGGTTATTGGCTTGGTTCTGCTACCGATTGACTTGGGTTCGCTTCTGTTGTGATGCGCTTTATTTTCTCATTCTCGGCGTGCGCTGCACTCATTTGATCACGATCGAACAGCTCAGAAGTCATTCAGATTTATCCCCAAAACAAAAAACCTTACCATTTACTTTTCCCTTTTTTTGTTTTACTTTTGCAGCACATGTGTAATTTCTTCCCAATCTTGTGGATTTACCCTTAGCATACATCTACAGATTGTTCTACAAAAAAATTCATGGCGATTCGCTATTTGATATTCTCAATGCTTCGAGACAGATCGAGCATTCGCTCATGTTCCTTGTACTTTCATATCATCTAAGCTCAAATAGAAACAATTACCAGAAATAAGGAAAAACTTCAGAAAGAACACTTAAAAGGAGTAGAGGCATGAACGGCTTTCCAACTCCGGGTCGCAACAAACTGACATATGCATGCAGGAGCGCGTTGCGTCTCCATGACGTATGTTAGTTGACGAATGTTTGCAATATGAGCCATGTTACTCTTGGAGGTCTGCAAGACGAATGCTTTGAAATATGGGTCATGTTTTGCTCAAGGGTTTATAGCATGGATCACGGTGCACTCGTATGTTTTGCAAGCATACCTTTGCAACATGAGCCATGTTGGCACCGCACGCTTGCTAAATGGAGAACCCACTCGATCACATTGCCTTTCCGTAGCATCTCGCCTCGTCTTGCAGCAGGGACAATAGCCATCGCCTTGCGGCGCCGACACATCTCTGCAGCTGCAAAAACTGCTGAAACCCACGGCGTCCATCCATACAGCAAGATCGCATGCAACCGGGGATGTTGTAGAACATGGATTTTGCAGCGATGCAGCGGTAGCACGCAGAAGCTTGCATCACGGTGGTTGGACCGTCGGAGAGGGCTGCCGCTGCGGTGGCGTATGGCGGCGACACGTGGGTGAGAAACTCTGTCAGGGAAGGAGATGATTCAAGGGAGAAAATATGTGGACGATGTGTTTCACTGGCGATGAGGATAGCACTGGAGTGGGCGTCCACGGTACGCGTGTCAATCGCTCAAGGCGGCGGAACCAGATTAGTGCCACCGGCTGTTAGCTCAATCGGTTAAGCGAAAGGTAAAAGTGCCAACACCATATTACTCGATTTATAGTACACATGATAAGGCCCTGTTTGGCCGTTTCCGTTTTCTTGCAAAAACGAGAAACAGCAAAAAGAAGAGATAGAGAGGGTGGTCAGAAACGGAGGAGGGGTCCGTCGTGCATGCAGCGGCGTTGCTTTCACAAAGCTAAAGAAATTAGTTAATACTTCTCATTATACGTACTTGCTAGACAGTGCTGGGCGACAGAACGGGGACAAAATCATTTCAGCTTCTGTGCTGGCTCAACACTCTATTTCCCTTTTCAAGCGGAATGGGTGACCAGATTTCCTTGCGTGTCGAGTGACTCTATAACCTCCAAGTTGTCTTATTGAGAAATGAGAAAGCATCACAACACATGATATGATCCCAGGAACATTCTTGGCATGTACACTAGCAATGGAATGCTTAGATGGCGCACATCACAAGAAAAATACAAAATGCATGGGCAAAGCAACTTTTTTATTTTTAGATAGAAGACAATTGCCCGGCCTTAACGAACTGAAATCCTTGCAAGTTTACATGGGCAAAGCAACTTTAAAACCGATTTACTGAATGTCTTGGGTCTGGCCAATGGGAGGGCCATGGAGTTGTGTCAGCCGTGGTTTGCGTCGGACGTTTTCACCGCAGTAACTCCGAGCAAACGCTAATCACACGAGTTCTTGTCCTCGGAGATCAGCAGTATCCTGTCTCATCAGATCATCCCCGTCACGGAGGATCTCATACAACCCTAGCCGCCCAGGTAGCATCGATAATATACTCACCTGCTGTAATTACAAAGCTGATCACGGCCTCGCCAAGGAGCAATCGACCACAACTAATTCTGGCACATGGTAAATTACGGCTAGCTATAATAACTCCGGATGCTGCTGAGCCAACCTCCACTGATTAACCATCTCAGCAACGGCCATTCCCCGAGGACAATTAATTAGCTTTGACTAGTGCATGCACGATCGTTGATAAGACGGTTTTGCTTTATGCCATGCTTGTTTTTCAAGAAGAAATATGTACTACTGTGGTTCACCTCTGCGTGTTATTCTTTAACAACTAATATTTGTATGATACTCCCTTGTTCACAAACATCAAATGTTTTGAATGTTTTAATATGAACTACTCCGCGCGACTCATATTATTTGTCTTAGATTCATTAACTGAGTGAACAAACGCACTAAAACATGTCTACATACATCCAATTTAAAAAACAATTATATTTGTGAACGGAGGGAGTACTAAATATCGATAGGGTGACTAAAAGTAAACTACTCCATCCGTTCCAAAATAGTTGAAGTTCAAGATTTGTCCTAAGTAAAACTAGCTTAATTTTGACCAACGGTATTGAAAAATATGATAAGTTCTACAAAATCAAATACACATAATGCAAAAATATATTAAGGAAGGAATCTCATGGGACTAACTTGATGTTTATGTGTCAATATATATTGCTATAGAGTTGGTCAAACTTAAACAAGTTCCACTTGGAACGAACCTACAACTTCTTTTGGAAAGCAAGCGGTACATTGTTTTATATTACTCCATCCGTCTGAAATAACTTGTCGCAAAAATGAATAGAGATGGATGTATTAAAGCTAAAATATGTGTAGATACCTTCATTTCCATGACACATAATTCGAGACGGAGGGAGTGCTTACGACTACCCATATTGGGAGTAATATAGATGGTAACATCACATTTATCTAGACAAAATAGATGATGTGGCATGTAATTAATGAAGAAAGAGAGGCGTGTGGTAACATAGCTAGTTACAATAAGGCTGGTCATAGTGGGGAGTAACTTATACTAGTGTCATGCATATGGCACTAGTCTATGTTACTATCTTCATAGTGCAGAGTAACATACTAGTAGTATCACAGATGTCTTCATTTATTAGCTTATAGACTCATTTTGCCTCGGGAAACGCTATATTACAGTAATATATTATGTTACCACAAGCACCTATTTCCTCATTAAACACTTGCCACATAAGCAGAATTGTCTTGGGATGTGTTAAGTTACTACCTAAGTTACCCCCACTATGGCTAGCCTAACATCACACATATCAAGAAAATATGAGTGTACAACCAAATAAATGAAGTGATGCATGACACAACACATATGTTACTACTCTAAGCTATTCCCCACTGTGACTAGTCTACTAAGAGACCGTCTCTACCTAAGAGACGACAACCGATTTTTCCCGAGTTCTCTCTTTTTCAACTCATTGATTATTTTAGGTGGCATTGGTAAAACAGTACTACCATTTTTCACGCCTTAGATTAGAGAACAGATTGCTACGCGGAAATGGCTATTGGAACTAGGGCTCCGTGGAGGCCTATAACGAATTTAATTAACAAAAGGGGGAATTTCAAAAAGTTCCAAAAGAAAAGTACACATGTACTCCCTCCATTCCTAAATACTTGTCTTTCTAGACATTTCAACAAGTGACTACATACGAAGCAAAATGAGTGAATCTACACTCTAAAATATGTCTACATACATCCGTATGTAGTAGTCATTTAAAATGTCTAGAAAGACAAATATTTAGGAACGGAGGGAGTACATAGGGATATGATCCACACTACACGTGTGTAAAGTCTTATGATGAAGTATGTTAAAATGAAAGATCTGCTGGTTACTGAGTTTTTAAAATTTACAAACACGTAAAATATATCCCTATGTGTATGTGCATTTTTCCAGAATTTATTAAAGTTTAAAATTTGATTTTCGAAAAATTCAAAATATATGCAATTGCTGGTAATGATTTTTTTAAAAGGAAAATCGTGTGACGCGTACGTGCCACGCTGGATGTTAGCGTACCAGCTGTTTCTGCAATGTATATGAAAAAGAAAAGCGAACAATATCATGCGATTATTAGTTTAGGGCACAGCAGGCACAACAGTGTGCTGCTGAGGATCTTGGTGACATCTGACACGCTCCTCGCGTATATACGCGCCTGATCCTGCCCAGCGAACAAAATCTTGCGACCCCATGAATAATTGTTGTCTCTTCTCCTGCTCATATTTATACTACATGTACAGTTCAGCAATCCAGCTACTTTCTTCATGGAATACGTATTTTTCAGCGAGCAAGCTGCTTAGATTGGTCGTGGTACGCTGACTTTGATAGTGTGACGACGAAGCTGTCGGTCCAGGCTGCCGCGTACAAGACCAGGGTGAAGTGCTGTGCCTGTACCAATAATGGGACTACAGGAAACCTCTGCCCTGGATCATGTATGGGGCCTGCCAGTGCCAGTAGAGTAGTCCTCCATGTCTTTTCCTGCCGAGAGCTATTTTTCCCTCCTTGCTTTCAGCATACGGGATCCTGTTAGTGCTGTGCGTATCTTGGTGTTTGGTTAGAGGTAGCTACTTGTTTGACAGTTTGGCAATGGCGAAATCTTGCAACAGAAAAAACTAGTAATATTCATTAAAATGGTTATCCACAGACTTACGGATCTTCTTTGGTCCTATGCGTCGTTACATAAGTCAGAGTTCTCATGAGAGCCCTCCACAACCCCCACCCTCAAACAGGCCTAGCTAAAATAAAATTAAAATTAAAACCGTTTGGCTGTTCGTACGAGGCGCTAATGTGTACCCGCATGAAACTCAAAGCACAACATATCCTCAGTCGTTAGGAATGTTCGAATCGGTCATCTTGGTGGAGCCAGACTGAGGCAAGCGCGGGCGCAACTCCTCTGACGTGTCGTTGGCCCACTGACATGTGGACCCCGGCCCACACGTCAGTGGCCCAACGGCAGGGCACCGTACGTCAGAGGATCCCTCTCTGGCAAGCGCAAGAGGAAACGGTGTATCCGGGGGTGCAAACATGTACGACACGTTTGGTAGGCTGCATATACCTTAGACAAGCCCGCACGGAAAGAAAAAGGTCCATTTGGTTACCCGCATTCAGTGTTGGGCTTGCATAGCACGAAGTTAAAGCATCTCTGGGCCTGCATCCAGAGGAACGCTCAAATCGGCCGTTTTTGTGGAGTCAGGCCCGCGTGGTGCAACCCTACGCACGTGGACATGGGCGGTTGCACGCGTGGGTGCGGTCCCGAGACGTCACGTTGTTTCCAGACGCGTCGTCATAAATTACCCTCATCTCCCTTCCTCACCGCTCTCTACCCTCTTCCCCACTCACACCGGCGGCGGCGACGGCGACGACAACCTGAGTAGTGCGAAGCTATCCAAGACGGCGGCGGCAACCACCGAAGCGACTGCAGACCTCCACCGGAGCGCATCGGCCATGGCGGTAAGACCTCGTCCTCTCTGTACATTCAGTCCTTTCTACTCGAGCTAGATTAGATTAGACGACCCGATTGAAGAGTTAGGGAGGGGATTGAACACATCAGGGGTGCAGGATTGAGATAAATCGATTCTGCATCAACGACTACTAGAGTTCATAGGTTATTTTTCGACTACATCGGGGGTGCGGGGGTGGGGATTGGGGTACAAACTTTCTTGTCTAG
>NC_041384.1:642545068-642564780 GCF_002162155.2 Triticum dicoccoides | reverse complement strand
TCACCGTCTTCGTCCTCATCGTCTTCGTCAAGAAGGATTGATCTTGCATGGTCGCCTACCGCCGGCGCCCTGGACAACATCTACACCTCGTCGTTGCCGGCCTCCCACGACCCGAATGTGCTACTCCAGTACGCTGCCACATGCCGGTCTTCACGCGCATTGTACTAACTGTACTTGGCCCATCTTGCCCGCTGTCGAGCGTCACCGGAGTCTGCCTGATTCATGGCCCACCGCAGGATGTCCACTAACATCGCGCCCTTGGTTGAGTCCAGAACTAGTTTCTTCAGCTCCTCCGGCGTAGTCTACTTCATCACAACATTGGCCTCCTTGTGCATGTCATCGATGCTACTGAAGTTCGAGCACACTTCCATGGCATGCTCGAACTTCTTACGGTCACCGGACGAGCACCCAAGGAAGAAAGCCCTCCATCCAATGCCCCAGGGGAAAGGGTTGGGGTTGGAGTTGGAGTTCATGCCAAGGGGAAGGTGGTGAAACAGAAATGTGGAAGAGGAGAGGTGGTGAAACAGAGGGGGGTTTGAGTGCGGTGTTGGGTTACACTACTGCAGGATGCTGCTAACGCGACACTACGATCAGAGACCCTTCAACGAAACTATGTGCGATGAAATAATCGCAAACAGTGATGTAAAGAAACCATCAAAAAATATGCAAAACGTTTGTGATGACGGATGAATCAAACATGGTTCAGAATTTAGTTGCGTGTGTGATGAGGGGCATACGGTTCACTTCAATGAACTGTTTGCGATGAGGTAGAAGAACAGAAACGGGCAGCCAGGTGAAGGTGTGTGCGATATACAACATACGATTCACTCGGATGAATTGTTTGTGATTAGGCAACACAAAAGAAACGGTCAGCCAGATCAAGGTGTGTGCGATATATGGCAGACAGTTCACTCGGATGAACTGTTTGCGTTGAGCCAAGAGAACAGAAACGGTTCAACTTAACAAGACATGTGTGATACGCGATAAACAGGTCTGTAATTGAAAACGTGTGGGAATACCGATAACAACATAGACGATTCCTATTAACAAGCCGTGTGTGTTGTGAGCAAACGATTGCTAGTATACAATTGTTAGTGAGTGATGAAATCATCACCGAGGGGTTCCATTGTTTAGTCCGTGTGCGATGTGATTTGCTCTGTCTATAGAGCATCAACATATATACTTAAAAAGGCAGCATTGCAAAACCAAATTAAGCATACAATTACACAAGTGACTACACGCATAATATTTCCACACATCAAAGTAAGCAATTACATGCATACTAAACTAGGAGAAACGAGGATCTAATCATCTACTTATTGTTGCGACGACGCTTGCCATTGCTCTGGTTCCGGCTGGATCCCTGGCCATTTTGAGGAAGGGGCACCTCCTCATGTCAACGACCCGCCTGTATATGTCGTAGCTCGTGTATGCCTCATTGGCCGCGTACACGATGTGAGCTTTGTCGAGTTTCTCCATCCAAGCCGAGTGCCAGGCACGCTTGTACTTGTTGCAGGAATCCTTCATGTCTCTGTAGTTGGGGTCGATGATGGCCTCGGCAAGGTGAACCAGTGAGTCTTTCTCATGCTCCTTGTTGGCCCAGATCTTGTATTGGTCCTGGATGTCGACAATATTCTGGCAGGCGATGCCTGAATTCTCAAGCACCATTACATTGTTGGTGATGTCCACCGTAGCGAACATGTAGTGGGGACTGTTGACAAACCTGGCGAAACGCTCGCAAGGCCTTGTGGCCAAGCAGTAGTGGTAGACGAGGACGTCGTTGCGCACACACATCTGGGCGACGGCGACCTTGGGATAAGACCCGACACGAGCGCGGGTGTACTCGAGGTCGAACCCGACCACCTTATACTTCTCCTCGGCAAGCAACAACTCCATGATGTGGACGGAGTGCTCCACCTAGACAGGGTTGTTGGTGTACACCACTGAGAGGTCGATGAACCTTCTGTGGTGGTCCACCACGACATGCATGGTGAACTGCTACTCGTCATCGATAGCCGCTCAGAGCGCCATTAGAGCCGCGCAGGATACCCTCTAAGAATTTGTCGTGGTGGGTGTGCTTCTTGCTATGGTGGGGCGCGACCGAAAGGTTGAAGAAACACAAGGGTTAAATGGCCGTTGTAATAAATGGGGGTCGGCCGGCCTGTAATCGTCACGTATTGTCACGATGTTCATAGCGGAGGATTCCAGTGCACGCTTGACAACACCGCACCGCACGTGTTTCGTTTGACCATGCGTGGGCTCGGAGAGGCGCCAAATATATCGTCGGCGAGCCTGTTCCCGCGCTACTGCGCGGTTTACCGCGCAAGCGTCCTGCTTGGCTAGTTTGGCCGGGCTATAAGAGGGACAAATCGTGGGCGTTTATTGGCAAAAAGCTTTGTAAAAACGAAGTGTGTGGAATGACTTTGGTCATAAGTTTACCCATGGGTGATGAGGTTAAAGTTACACAGAAGGGTGATGATGGACACTCGAGTGCGATAATTAATTCTGCGCTCTATAGGGCACACAGTTGAAGAAACCAACCATGTGCAATTAGGTCGAAGATCGCAGTCGAGTTAGCTATACAGCTCGTGTGCTATGAGATCGACAAGGTAAACAGATTCGAGAATGGTTAATAAAATCTAAGACCATTGCATATTAAGGTCAAAATAGTGCTACCAATATACGAGTCTCATACGATGCCATTTCAACGATTGTACAACAAAAGCTCAAAATATTACAAGTTTCAAATTCCAGAGTTATATGGCTCAAATTCAAAGATTACAAGGTTCAAACTGATATTAGAAATGAAATTCAGCTCATCAACTGCAAACGCTCGCGCTGAACATGGATATCAGAGAGGTTAAAACTAATATTACCACTTCTAAATCTGGTTTTGAAACCTCATAATTTTTGCAAAGGGGCCAGCCACTGAGAAGTCATGTATGGGGTTGACACGATGACTTCTGATTACTCTGTCATCTGAAGTTTCAAAATAAAATTCAACATTTTCGGAGCCTATTCCATTCTGCCACAGCCGACGGCACTGATCAACAAACCATTCATTTTTGCGAAATAAATGTAAGGCAAACCTCATTATGTTAAGCACCCTTGCTCTGACAACAAAAAACCTGACTAATATAATCTCTGGTAAGGTCCCTTAGTAGGAGTTCAAAGTAATTTCTAAGATATGCAGATCTAGGCAGTCGACGTGATTGTTATATTGTATCACATTATCCACCAATGGTCCTAATTTATCTGCAAAAGAAGAAAATGTGTTAGTGCCTACATGCAGTTTTGAACACTACTACATGCCTATTTGGTTTGCAGGATTTGTAAAATGCACTAACATGCCATCTTCGATCTGACATGATTAACATGGGCATTTTATTACAATCTAGAAAAATGTAGCTTTCTTCACAAGAGGTTGGAGTGGATGAAAAGTTCCCTAAGAAAACTAGTACAGATGAATCCAAAAGAGAAATGCTTATGGATTGTAACCATATGGATCAAGCAACCAATATGGGGGGGGGGCATGTATGTACTGAAATCCTCCAAAAGAATCCTTCAGAAATCGTAGTACATTGTCATTGTAAACTTGGAAAAAGGTGTCACAAATTGAACTCCCTTATGGTTAATATTTAACAGGAAAGGAAAATCACCTCGATATATAGCTTCTCCAGGAACGGAAAGCATCTCGGGAAACTGGCAACTTGCTCCAGATTGGGGCCGATAGATTCTAGTGCCAAGACCTTCACTGTGCGCAGTTTTGGGTCAAGCTTGTCGGAATCATTTTCTGAATGACAGACGAACATACATCTTCAAAATTAGAAATAATGTTAATTTGTAGAAGGAGTGGTAGAAGGCGGTTGTTGTACCTGAACGGGTGTGGATCCAATAACAAGTTCGGAGTATTTGTCAGACGAGTAGCCCACCACTATCAATTTCGGCGCAGAAATGACATTGATTCTTGTTGGACCTTCTTGATCAACTACAAGTAATCTCTCAAGTGCAGGTGTGTCCTCAATGACCATACCATGGTACACATCTTGTGATGTCTTGTTGCCGCACCAGCAACACACATAAATAGTCCGGAGAGTCATGGAGGTGATATGGAAGCTACTCAACCCATTGATCGCCTGAAGACAAAGGTACTCGAGTGCAGTACAACCATGGAGCAGGCGCTCAATGTCACCGTTTGGGAGGCATACGATGACGAGCTCAAGGTGCTTCAGTCGTGGTAGAATAAGAGCGGGCACGTCATTAAAGGGGGATGGCAGTTCCCGAACTTGGCGACGCATAGCGTGGGCGCGAGGCGGAGCGCGAACGTTGGCAGCGAGCGCATATGCCCATCATCAAAAGTGAGCTCCTCGAGCTGATCTAGGGCGGGGGATCGGAACCAGTCGTCAAGCTTGGCTTGGTCCTTGCCGTTGGAACGGAACTTGCCCATTCTAAGACCTCTGGTTGGGCCAAGTTGACTGCCGAGGATCTTAGAGAACGCATCCAAGCGTTTGCGATAATCATGGCAGAGCTCGTGGGTGTCGATGAGGTTGAGAGGGGTGGAGTTCCATAGGGGGCGCCACCGCCAGGAAAGGACGGTTGTCTGCACCCCATATTTGATTGGGAGGTGGGAGATGATGGCTGTCAACATATCATCGGGGAGGCTACTGATGAAGTCTAGGCCCGCTGGAGTCGCTTGCGGTTCTTGCTCGCCCCGCCTTCGCTTGTTGGCAGCCTCGTTCTCCACCTCTGAAGTGTCCTTGTCAGTGGTGCTTTATGATAGAAGTGGGAGTACATGGAATATTTAGTTAAATAGGGCAATAGAGAAGTGTATTGGTAGCTAGAAGTTATTAGGTAGGAATATAGTAAGAAAAGGAATAACAATTGGCTGCTTAAATACTACACAATTCATTTGATATTGCTGGGTAAGTCAACATGCAGATACATGAAAAGAAAACTTACTTCGAACAAAGTCTGGACGGATGATATCGTCGGGGAAGTTAGCATATATCTCATGACCAGACTCTTTTATGTGCAGTGCAATTTTAGTGCCATCTTTCAGTACATAAAACTTAGAAATTTCTTTCTGAAGACCAGTGCCAAAATAGGAGTCACCGCGTTCATCAAGTCTTACAGTAGCAATGATTGCAAATCCATGGTTTGTGTTCAGTATGACATCCCTGCAGTCTTGATTTATGTAAAGGGAAAGATTGTGCACTGCAGATTTTGTTGCATAGCAAGGGACGCGCTATAGAAAATGGTAGGATTGTTAAAGAAAATATGGTAACATCAAATATGGGCCCAAAATGAAAGAACTACACAACAGTTGAAATCGAAGGACAAAAATCTATAATTAAATAGATAGGGTAAACATGATGACATGGAAATATGAGAGTAATCAAACGAACAATACATCATTAATTTGCCTAATATAGAAAGAAGAGGAAAAAAAATCCTCTTTGATGTATATGGTGTATGTGGCACCTTTTATCCAAATGTAGCAATATTTAGTATATGTTCAGGAAAGTAGGCCATGCCAACTGATTTAGGGTGAGATTGAACATACCGCGCGCATCCTCAAGTCATTTGGTACGGTGAGGTGGAATGTCTGGTGGAGGCCGCAAAGTCCTGATGTGTCTGCGCACTGTACACTATGAATGAAAGAAAACCCTCAAATCAGCTCGAATAAAAATGAATTCACGGTGATTTCGGCCAGGTGATTAAAGGAGGCAGATGAACTGGGATAATAGATGAGATAACATCTCATTAAATTAGTTATCTTGTTGTCCATGAGAAAGAACCCTCAGTACGGCCGATTCCCCAACCGAGCGGAGCTGGGTCGACCGCGAGCAGTGTCGAGAAAGTCAATGGCGATAGGCGGCGGGAAGCGGAAGTGGCGAAATGCAGTGGGGTTTGCCAGCAGCCTGGCGGTGGCGACATGCGTCGAGCTAAGTGGTTACCGCCGCGATAGGCGGTGCCATGCATAGACTCGGAGCAGCTTGTGCATGTATGAATGGGGACCGGAGGGGGTGGCAGGCGGGGTGAGGGTTTTTGTGACGTGGGGATGGTGAGGTTTTTTTTAATTGGGTGGTGAGGGTTTTCTGTCCCACAAAGAATTTCGGAGGTAACGGTTTGCTAGAGCCAACCGTGTGTAATTAACGCAACATGCAAAATGAAAGTCATTGCACACGGTTCTAGTTTTAGGAACCGTGTGTGATTGACATACTACCTCCGTCCTAGTTTATTGGTCCCCTTTGTAATTTGTACCAAATATTTAACTAAGAAATGTTTATGCATGTCACCAAAATTATATCATTGAACACTATGTTGAAATACGCATCCAACGATATAATTTTTCTTGACCTGTAGTGTTCATGGATGCAACATTCAACATAAAAATAGATGCAGTATTCATGAATGGAGATGAGAGACACGTCTAGTGCAAAATAAATTTCACAGAACCATCTTAACACATGTAGTGTTCATGGATGCAACATTCAACATCTCAACTCGAAGAGATCACAAGGACACACACAACCATCATCAAAAGGTTGGTACCTTCACTAGAGTTTCACCACCAACCTAACCAGACCACTTCTCTAGATGTATGTACAAAGCGTCGAGGTCCTCCACCTTGAGGAACTCCGGACGGTGGTGTCGTCCTCCACCTCGGTGACCTCCAGACGGTGGTGTCGTCCTCCACCTCGGTGACCTCCAGACGGTGGCGTCGAGGTCCTCCACCCCGGGGACCTCCTGCGTCGCAATCACCTGGACGATAATCTGTATGACGCGGTCGCGGGGCTTCACGGTGAAGTCTGCCTCCGAGTAGTTGAAGAGCACGACTCCCATCGGGCCGCAGTAGTCCTCGTCGATCACCCTGCACCCAGTCACTATAATAATTAGAGGCAGATAGCGATTGAGTAGTGTAGAGGAATTATAAAAAGGGATACACCTCCTTAAGTTACTTTCTCAAACTAAATTATATAGATATGGAAATATAATGTACAATAGAACATACTGTACTGTCAAAGCAACCAAAACCTTGTAAAAGTTTCTGTTCGAAAGTTAAATCACTTACACCACCGTGAATATATTTCAAGGAAAACCCTTGATTTGGAAGTTTCAAATAAAAGAAAGGTCCCATTCCATTTGGATACTATTGATTACAGCTTACAGAATGATATATTGGTGGCTAAGAGATCAATCCATTGTTTAAATCCAAGAAAATAAACAGGGACAGAAGTGGGGATAATAATTTGTGTTTTGGATATGATTGATTACAGCTTATGGAAATGATATCTTAGTGACTAGTAAGAGACCACTACATCGCCAACAATCTTAGCCCACTCCATTGCAACCAAAACTATTTTAGGGAATAAAAGAGAAGAGCCCATTTCAGTAAAGCGGGGAGGGTATTTGTGAAGTCTGTCCTGCAATCTTTTCAAATGCAGAAAACATGGGAGACTTTCAGAGGTTTCCTGAGTCGGCACTATATTACTGCTTGAAATGAAGAGCATCAGCTGCTAACAATCTATACCATATGAAAAATCAACTAGACTTCACCGTGTGTGTACTACCAAGTAGCAACAAATTGAATGACTAAGTAAGTACCAAGTTTCAGTTGTACATCTCTACATGTTGTATATTTAGCAACCCACCCACAGAGCGATTCAAAGTTTTTGTACCTTACAGATTAAACCTAGGGATCAAAGGAAATAGACACATTCAGAATGCTAGGTACTTGTGGGGTCAGCACTAGAACGTTTCACACTTATTTTTCACAAAAAACATAGGAGGTTTGCTGTACTGAATTAGGAAACAGTGACAATGGCGGGGTGAATAATTTATTTTGTGCTTATACAAGGATGAAATCATGAGGTACTAGCACAGACAAAGCACTCACTAGTTTACCAATACAGGGCTACATTACTGCTCGAAATGAAGTGGCTTTGCTGCCAGAATTCACCGCTATAGAAACAAATTAAATGCCTAAGCGCCAAGCTCCAGCTCTACATTTCTACATGTTGTTGAGCTCTTCTAGAGCTGTGCACAGAACCAGCAGACTCAGACCAGCCTTATCCCCATCAAACTGATAATTCAAGGTATATCATCAAGTTGTTAGCTTCATTTTCTAAATCCTAGAGATGTATGCAAGGTATATTCATCCATCCAACTACACACCTGAATTGCTCTACCAAAAATTTCATCAGTCCACCGACAGGAATCACACTCAAACCGTCTCTATAGCTTCTGGCTACAGCCTAACTAACTTCTGCACATATTTTAGTTGTGTTCTTCTGTTGACTATCAATGTACTGAAGTCGTAATCTTGTCTTCACCAGGTTAAATGTGGCTCGGCTAACTCCCTAATGCAAGTAAATTCTGGAGCCCAAGGAAGAAGAGTATTGGGGACTGACCTGAATGGTAACCTACCACTTCAGCAAACTAGCAGTGTCGTCTCTCCCCGTCAACCCGAGCTTTTGGAAGAAACTCCGTCAGCGAATCTCTTCTAATCAACTTGATCTTTTCCCTGAGCTAGTATTTTATCGGATGCCCCCGAGGGACTCCCGTGACCGTCAGTGTTCATTTTGACACCTCTGGCTCAAAACATATTCAGTCAAGGCTCCCAAAATAATGGAACCAGATGGTTGGATGCCCTATTTCATTCAGATCTGGAGAGAGAGCAGTTGAATCATGGTGAAATAAAATCAAGTGAAAAGGAGGAAGAAGTTGAATTAGGTAGGTGAAAGTAACCGTGCAAGGACACAGATTAATCTTGAACTGCCTCACCAACTGAAGAAAATAATACATCAGTTTAATTTTCAGTTACATTTGGAAACTTACCCTGACGGGTTAATCTTACTATTATCTACTGACCTAACTCTTTAATCTCGAGAATTTGCACATCTAAACATGTGCATATAGCTTACGAATTCAGACAAACAAACAGCCTTCTGATGGCATACAACAATTTTCATCAATCAGATTTACATGCCACTTTTTTTCAGCAGTTAGCTGCAAGACTTCCTACAAGAAACAGACTTACCCTGAGGCCTTCCCCGCTGTCCTCCCCCATCAGATCTACGCTCGTCAGCGGCCCTGCATTCACAAGCAAGCACATCATATTATACCTGCAGAACCGCAGCGAGCGAGCACCAAGCAGAAAACAAACATATTGTCGGCCTTACGAGGCAGCGCGATGGCGGATTCACGGGAGAAGGGCACGGGCACGCCGGTGGGCCCGTTGGCATCGTCGCCATCGCCCGGACCCGGCGCTTGCTGTGGGGAGGAGGCAGAGACGGAGGAGACAACGGAGCGGCAGGGGCGGACGGAGACGGCGTGGAAGGGCAGCCGCCGCGGACGTGCCCCCACGGCGGGGTTGTGGGTTTAGGGGGAGGGGGGAGGGGGCGTCGCATCCAGCAAGGTGGAGGAGCTGTGCGTTGCTGAGGGAGATGGAGGAGGCGGCGCCGGTGTGGGAGCAGGAGGCGTGGCGGCTGTGAGGATTAGGGAATGAGAAGAGTGGTGGGTGGGAGTGGATGAGGTGGATGGTGCAGCAGTAAGTAGTAGCGTGTGTTGCGAAACACGCTACTCCTAAGTACTCTAGCAGTAGCGCGTCTATAAAAAGAGCGCTACTACTATACCTAGTCTGGAGGCAACGACCTGGCAATTTTAGTAGTAGCGCTGTTCTCTTCTATCGCGCTACTGCTAAAGGGATATTAGTAGCGCAGTTTTGTAGAGAGCGCTACTGCTATTTAGCAGTAGCGTCTGTTTTTAAACAGCGCTGCTGGTAAGTTTCTGTGTATAAGCTTTTCCCTAGTAGTGTAACATTTTGTCAGTTAAATTTTTGGTCAAAATTTAACACAAATTACAAAGGGGACCAATAAATGAGGACGAAGGTAGATTCCATTAGCCGAACTGATTGCATCCATATCCCACAGTTAGACATAAGTAAACATAGATTAAACATACTCAGACATAGATAATAAGCGTACACATACACAAGCATTGTTCAAACATAAGTACATAGTTCAACCGTCATTAAGCATACTCAAGCATACATAGTTCAACCCCACATCTCATCTCACATGGCAGCACGATCCTGAAGCTTCTCCGGTTACTCGGAGTACGCGTCGTGCTCCATCCTGCGAGAATACTTCTGCTTGAAGGAACCAATGGCCCGTCCTCTTGCATGCGCTAGAACACTTTGATACACGTCATGAATCTTGTGGTTGCAAAATGGGCATCGATAGCCGCCATCCCAGGTCCTAATATGCCTGTTATGCATTCCCGAATAAATCTCCCTCAGGATTTGCCTCTTGTACCTCCTCTGGACATCTTCATCCTCGCTGTCCACATCGTCAGACAACCCCTATACAAATAGTAAAACAAATTTGGCATCAAATCAATGTTTACATGCCGTGAAGTAGGATTAGAAATTTATGGCTATTTTTATACATATCTAGAGATTATGGTTCGATTTTTAAGCGCAGTCGTCTATGTATAGACCAACCTTGAAGAAAATAATGGCACAAACATATATGTAGGTCATTCAAAATCAATTGTCAAGTCCTGGCTAGGAATTATTAGCACGAACACTAACCCTAGTCAGATTACTAGCAGAAATCATTTGCATAGATGAAACAACTAATCACTTATCACTTGTACCATTCAAACAATCAATACACTACACGGATCTAACAAAACTTACTCAGATTTCATGGATTGAGAGAACATAACCATAGGATATGTATTCCAAAAAGGGGGAGGCAGGAGTAACCAGCGAAACCCTAGGATCTATTTGACACATAAATGGGTATAGATGACTAACAAGTTGTCCATCGTTGTCAGAGTCATCGCCGGAGTGGTCGTCGGGGTCGTTGCCCGAGTTGTCACCGGAGTCGGTGTGGAACTCCGCCTCTGGTTGTGGATGCTTGTCGGAGTAATGGGCCACGGGTAGGCCAACCCGAGTCCCATGACCTTTCAAGACATCGGGGCAGGCTGCGCCCCTCACGACCCCAGGACAAAGAGCCGCCTCCTGAGGAGTCGACGGCAAGGCGGCCCACTGCCCGCTTACGGCCGAGTCCCAGGGACGACTTCTAGAGAAGCCGGCTTTGGGGAGTCGGCCTGCGACTCCAACAAACCCCATGACCTCATCAAAGGGGACGAGGCAGGGGCGTGGCTACAGCAAAGCCCACCCCCGCCCCTCACCAAGGGCAGGCATGGCCACGGCACGCCGTACCCCGGAAGATCACCGTGCGGCGTGGCACTGTTGCCATGCCAGCCCTGACATCAGCACCACAGGGCCGAATCCTGCACCCATGATGGCTTGTCTGTACGGCCTGGAGGCAGCCAGGCCCACTAGTCAGTGAGACCTCGGGAGACGGCAGGAGAACCACCAGTCAGACCCGTCGGGAGTCGGCCCGGGGGAGTCGGCCGAGCTCTCCCCTGGGGCCCACGCGCCATTAATCAAGATGAGATGGGGAGTGGCAACAGTGATCGCCTGCCAGGCGGCGGGGCTGTTGCCACGGCCTCATGATCAAGCCCGCGTCATCAGAAGTACGACTACAGTAACCAGCAGCCGGCAAGACCCGCCCGTGGCGGACGCGGCCTGTCGGCTCCGTACCCGGCCAGTCGGCGGGCCCCAGCGGTCAGCAGAGAAGACGGAGGCCAGAGACACTGATGGCTGGGCCCGCGCGCAGCCGGATTACCATTGTACCCCTGGGGGTAGGCCTATATAAACTCCCCAGAGCACCCATGCAAAGGGTTGGAACCCATTAGCTCTAGACCAGATCATATAGAAGGGAGAGAGCTAGCCTTGCCCTCTCCTACCACCAGAAAACAGCTCAAGGAGCAACCATGTAAGCACTTTGCCATAGTGATCATGCGGACACCCCGCAAAGCAGCAGTAGGGGTATTATCTCCCCGGAGAGCCCTGAAGCTGGGTAAGATTCGCCGGCGTGCATGTCTTCGCCTCATCCCGTTTCCAGGCACCGATGACATTCTACTCGCCCCCACCATGATAAGCCATCCGTTGGCATATGTCGCACCAAACCCCCGACATTTGGCGCCCACCGTGGGGCCTGGAGCACCGCCGTCCGGAGATCTATTCCGGACGGGAACCCTTTTCCTCCCTGGCGAGCGCAGCCAGCCTGGCATGCCAGATGGAGTTTGCCCCGACGCGCTAAGCGGCGTTGAGATCGCCTGCGCGGTCAGCTCCTTGGCCGAACTCGTCGGCGAGGTCCGCCTCTCCGACGAACCTGCATCCAACGCAGGCACGGACGGCCCCGAGAACCTCCTCGCGGGACTCCTCGATCAACTCCATGTTTCCGGCGAGCCTGCCATAGACTTGGAGTCCGTAGGCTCCACCGACCCGATGCTGGTCGACTCCGACACCCCTTCGCTCGACGTGTTCCCCACCAACATGGTGGTCTACGGCGAACCTCTCCCCCACGCAGAAAGCGATGGAAGCACCGTCACTGAGGTGCTAGTCATCAGTCATGATGAGTTCCCCGCCGGAGGAGCACCCGACTCACTCGGCGCGGCGCTGCAAGACCTAACTGCGCCCATTTCGGAAGACGCTGACGCAGAGACGTTGGAAGCGCGCCGCCTTCAGCTCGTTGAAGGCGCGAAGAAGCCTACCAGCGGGAGATGGATCGTGCCGTCGGCGGCTCGCCGGCCTCGGTGGAGCCCATCCGCCTTGGCGCGGTCCGGCAGCGTGGCGTAGCCATCGCCAACCTGTTTGGGGCAAGCCGCCCTGTGTACGCTACACCAGCAGAGAACATCCGAGCCGCCCAGGCAGCGGCGGATGAGCTGGACAATTTCGAGGGCGAAGAACGCTGCCTCATGATGGAGCGAGTCCAACGGCTTCTCGACGCGGCTGCCGCGCAGAACGAGGCCAGCTGCCGTGCGGAGGTGCCTCAACGGCCCAACGACGACCTTCACCGAGACCAAGGCGCGACCTCTCGGACGCCGACTGGCGGCGGCCGAGGAAGAAGAGACAAGGAGCCGACTGTCAGCCACAGTCGGACTCGTATTACCATAGAGCGCGACCGAGACGGCCGCCCAAGGGTGGTGGAATGACGGGACGACTGTCTGCCTCCCCCTCCCCGCAAGGAGAGGCGAGTCTCCCCGCCGCCTGTTGACCATCCGACTCTCGGTGACCGCCTTGGCCGCCGAGAGGGAGTTGGAGAGAACGACGCCCGCCATCGGATCGACCGACTCCACCGATCCTTAGCATTGGAAGAAGAAGATGAGCTGGGTCCGCCTTGTTTCGGGCCCCGCATTCGGGACGAGCCCTTTCCCAGAGGGTTCACGCTCCCTAGAGACACGCTCAAGTATACCGGCTCCGTGAAGCCGGAAGACTGGCTAGTCGACTACTCCACAGCTGTCAGCATAGCAAACGGCAACAAGCGTGCCGCCGTAAAGTACGTTCCGCTCATGCTCCAGGGCACAGCCCGGACATGGCTAAACAACCTAAAAACCCGCAGCATCAACAGCTGGGTCGACTTCACCGAAGCGTTCATCCGCAACTTCACCAGCACGTACAAGCGTCCTCCCAAGCCTCGTCAGCTCTCCTTGTGCGTGCAAGGCCCCGACGAGTCGACTCGCGATTACCTCACGCGTTGGGCTGAGCTCCGAAACTCCTGCGAGGGCGTGGACGAGGTGCAGGCCATCGAGTACTTCACGACCGGGTGCAGAGAAGGCACCCTCCTCAAGCACAAACTCCTTTGCGACGAGCCAGAAACCCTCGACGAGCTGCTGATCATAGCGGACAAGTACACCACGACCGACTCCTCCATGAAGGCGGAAATTCAAATCAGCACGACTGACAAAGTGGCTGCTCAAGCTCCAAGAACTCCGGCGGCAGACGCCGGCCGGTGACAACAGCAGGGCGACAACAAGCGCAAGGCCCCGCAGCCAGCTTCCAGCAGCCGGCAGGTCGCGACCGTTGAAGCCCAGCGGCCAGAAGAGCAGCCCCCGCCCAAGCAACAGAAAGGCGGCAAGCCAAACTGGTTGCCGGCCTTCTCCTATGAGCAGACCTTGGATGGACCTTGCAACTTGCACAGCGGCGCAAAGCCATCGAATCACACCACCTGAAAGTGCCACTGGCTCACCAGGATCACCAAGGGAGACGGCCTCCTGCCTCCCCTGCCTGTTGGGCAGCCGCCTCCGCCTCCGCCCCAGCAGCCGGCTGTCAGGCCAGTCGGCGCAGTACAAGACGAATACCCTGAAGAGCATGGAGCCTATATGGTGTTCACCAGTGTGGCAGATGATCGATGCAGCAGGCGGCTGCAGCAACAAGAGGTGAACGCGGTAGCGTCAGAGACGCCAGAGTTCATGCACTGGTCTGAGAAGCCCATTAGCTGGAGCAGGGCTGACCACCCAGAGGTGATGCCGAGTCCGGGCTCCTACGCCTTGGTCCTGGACGCCACCTTTGCTACGGACAAACGAGCCGCACGTTTCTCTCGAGTTCTGATAGATGGGGACAACAGCATCAATATCCTATACAGGGACACCATGGAGAAGTTGGGAATCAAGCAAAGACAGCTTCAGAACAGCCGAACTGTGTTCCACGGCATTGTTCCTGGGCTTTCCTGCTCGCCAATCGGCAAGATCCTGATGGACGTCCTCTTTGGGGACAAAGATCACTTCCGTAGAGAGCCCGTTTGGTTTGAGGTGCTGGATCTTGAGAGCCCATACCATGCGCTGCTTAGCCGACCTGCCTTGGCCAAGTTCATGACGGTCCCCCACTATGCCTACCTCAAGATGAAGATGCCCAGTTCCAAGGGAATTCTGACTGTGGCTGGCGACTACTGGAAGTCGTCCGCTTGCACAGCAGAGAGCAGTCGGCTGGCTGAATCCTTGGTAATCGCGGCTGAGAAGCGGCTCCTTGAGCGAGTTGTGGCGATGGCCGGCAAGCAGCCTGAGGTGTCGCCCAACCCAAAAGAGTCGGAGACCGAGGGTTCGTTCAAGCCAGCGAAAGAGACAAAGAAGATACCATTGGACCTGGAGCACCCAGAGAGGTACGCCGTCGTAGGTGCAAACCTCGACAGCAAATAGGAAGGCGAGCTCGTCGATTTCCTTCATGAGAATCGAGACATCTTTGCATGGTCCCCCAAGGACATGCCAGGTGAACCGATGGAATTCGCCGAGCACAAGTTACATGTCCGATCTGATGCAAAGCCGGTCAGGAAGCCCCTGCGCCGCCTATCAGAAGAGAAGAGAAGAGTTGTCGGAGAAGAGATAGCCCGACTCCTAGCAGCCGACTTCATTATGGAAGTATTCTTTCAAGAATGGCTAGCAAATCCGGTCCTGGTACTAAAGAAGAACAAGCAGTGGCGAATGTGTATTGACTACACGAGCCTCAACAAGGCCTGCCCAAGGACCCATTTGCTTTACCAAGAATCGATCAGGTGATAGACTCCACAGCCGGATGCGAGCTGTTGAGTTTTTTGGATGCATATTCAGGATATCACCAGATCAAGCTGAACCCGGCCGACAGACTGAAAACCGCCTTCATCACGCTGTTTGGAGCCTTCTGCTACCTCACCATGACGTTCGGCTTAAAGAACGCCGGTGCCACCTTCAGCCTTGCATGCAGAAGTGCCTCCTCAAGTAGCTCGGCAGGAACGCCCACGTTTACGTAGACGACGTGGTGGTGAAGACGGAAAAGCGTGGGACGTTGCTGGAGGACCTCAAGGAGACCTTTGAGAACCTACACCGGTTCCAGATCAAGCTCAACCCCGAGAAATGCGTCTTCGGAGTACCAGCCGGCCAGCTCCTTGGCTTCCTGGTCTCTGAACGCGGCATAGAATGCAACCCAGTAAAAATCAAGGCCATTGAGAGAATGGAGGTACCCAGCCGACTGCTGGATGTGCAGAAGTTCACCGGCTGCTTAGCGTCCATCAGCCGATTCATCAGTCGGCTAGGCGATAAAGCTCTCCCCTTGTACCAACTCATGAAGAAGACCACTTTTTTTGAGTGGAACCATAAAGTGGATGAAGCTTTTCACCAGTTGAAGAAGATGTTGACTACTCCACCTGTCCTGGCGGCTCCGACTCCCAAGGAACCTATGCTCCTGTACATCGCCGCCACCAGTCGAGTAGTCAGCACGGTCATTGTAGTGGAGCGCAAGGAGGAAGGCAAGGCGCTGCCCGTCCAGAGACCGGTATATTACCTGAGCGAGGTACTGTCGACCTCCAAGCAGAACTACTCCCACTACCAGAAGATGTGCTATGGCGTACACTTTCCTGCCAAGAAATTGAAGCATTACTTTCAAGAGCATCCAATCACGGTGGTCTGCACGGCCCCGCTTGCCGAGATCATTGGTAGCCGAGATGCTTCTGGCTGAGTGGCCAAGTGGGCCATAGAGCTGGCTCCTTACACCATGTAACACCCTCGATGCGACTATATCTCCCATGTGTCGAGGCACGACTTAGAGGCATAATCGCATTGAAGGCATACGTCGCAAGTTAGGCAATCTTCACAACATCCCATGTAATATAATAATCAAAGGGGATATAACATAGTTGGCTTACACTCGCCACGTCAATCAAGTAAATAAATAACATTACATCATCCAACCACTCATGGCCCGACTATGGCGCCAAAATAAAAGAGAACCCAACATGCGACAACGGTCCCGTTCACCCCCAACTAGGCACCACTACTGATCAACGGGAAAGGAAACATAGTAACGTTGAGAGTCTTTGTCGAACTCCCACTTGAGCTCATACGCGTCTCCTGGAGCGGAATCATCAGGCCCTGCATCTGGTGTAATAGTAAACTATGAGCCACAGGGACTCAACAATCTCGCACCCTCACGATCGAGACTATTTAAGCTCATAGGTATGGCAAGGTAGAAATATGTGGAGCTGCAGCAAGCGACTAGCAAGTATGGTGGCTAACTTATTCGCAAAAAGAGCGAGAAGAGGAGGCAAAGCGCGAGCGAGAAACTAGAGAGCAACCTGCGCAAACATTACTCCAACACCGTGTCCACTTCCCGGACTCCGCCGAGAAGAGGCCATCACGGTAACACACTCCGTTGATTCATTTTAATTAATTAAGGTTCAAGTTATCTACAACCGGACATTAACAAATTCCCATCTGCCCATAACCGCGGGCACGACTTTCGAAAGTTCAAATCCCTACAGGGGAGTCCCAACTTAGCCCATGACAAGCTCTCACGGTCAACGAAGGAATAGACCTCCTCCCAAGATGTTCCGATCAGACTCGGTATCTCGGTTCTTCAAGACACTTCGACAGGTTAAAACAAGACCAGCAACACCGCCCGAATGTGCCGACAAATCCCGATAGGAGTGCACATATCTCTTTCTCAGGGCACACTCAGATTGTCCAAACTTCCGGTAGGCCAGCCCAGGGTTGCCCCTGGTAGCCACCGGCGGCTGACGGTTTGGACCAACACTCAGAGGAGCACTGGCCCGGGGTGGGGGGGGGGGTTAAAATAATGATGACCCTTGAGTCTGCAGAACCCAAGGGAAAGAAAAGGCTAGGTGGCAAATGGTAAAACCAAGGTTGGGCATTGCTGGAAAAGCTTTAATCAAGGTGAACTATCAAGGGGTTCCCATTATAACCCAACCGCGTAAGGAACGCAAAATCCGGGAACATAACACCGATATGACGGAAACTAGGGCGGCAAGAGTGGAATAAAACACTAAGCGAGAGGCCGAGCCTTCCACCCTTTACCAAGTATATAGATGCATTAAGATAACAAGATAATATAATGATATCCCAACAAGTAAATAAAAGATGTTCCAACAAGGAACGACCTCCAATCTTCACCTGCAACTAGCAATGCTATAAGAGGGGCTGAGCAAAGCGGTAACATAGCCAATCAACGGCTTGCTAGGACAATGGAGGGTTAGAGGTTTGACATGGCAATATGGGAGGCTTGCAAGCAAATGGTAGGCATCGTAGCAATGGCATAGCAAAAGAGCAAGCAAACTGGCATAGCAAAGATAATAGTGATTTCGAGGGTATGATCATCTTGCCTGCACAGTTGTCAGAGTTGACTGGATCCTCGAAAGCAAACTCAACGGGCTCCTCGTTAGCGAACTCGTCTCCCGGCTCTACCCAAACAAGACAAACAACCAACAAGGATACAATCAACCACGTGCAAACTCAAACAGCGCAATGCAAAGATGGTATGCTAAGCGGGATGCGATGCGGGATGCGAAATGCAAAATATGATAGGAAATGCATGAACCTGGCCTCAACTTGGAAAACAAAGTGTGCCACTGGAAAGACGAGATGAAATCGCTTGAAAACAATATAAAGAACGCCGGAATCGGAGTTACGGTTTGGAAATGGCGAGCGATTCAAAAATGACACCGGTCTGCGATTTACAGCAAGTAGGCATCTAAATGCAATGAAATGAACATGTTACAACACCCAAACATGACAACAAAATACATGGCAGGGATTCACATAAGATGCTTAACAAAAGTCTAGCACTGAGCTACGGCCAATTCATCCATTAACAGGTTCAAACAAGCATGGCAAAAGTGCATATGACAAACAGATTTCAAACTTAGTGAAATTAACACTTGTCTGGAATTTCAGATCAGGTAGCACTCTTCGGAGCAACAAAACTACATGCTACAGGACTTAAACATGGCAAAGTAAAGCATGGCATGGAGCTACTCAAAGAGCTTAACAAAAGTCCCTTAGTGACCTTGAGCCAAAAGGGATCAGAAAATACAATTGCAAGCATGTGAACATAGCAAAAACATAATCAGATCATAGACTTAGTGAAAACTGACACATGCTGAAATATAACTCAAGTAGCCATGTTTACAAGCTCGATGCACTCACTATGGTGCAAGTCATGGCAAGACAAGCATACACCCAACAAGAAGGCACAAAATGCAAGCTAGAAATGGCAAGAACAATAGCATAGCAAGCACGGATCAACTACAACATCACCGACAAAATTGCAAACAAGTTGACAATCTGCCCAGATTCACGAAGTAGCAAAAGTAGAGCTCGATTGACTCAAGCTAGGGTGCTCTATAATTGCAAACAAAGGCATGGATGGATAGAGCACTACAAGATTAACAAAACATCCTTACTGATCATCCTCAAAAGAGGCACGGATCACTAGGAAACAACACGAACATATGGCATCATGAGATAAACAGGTCCAGGACTTAGTGAAATTACTAAGTCCCTGAAAACAGAATTACCAAGTGCACCACTTTGCAAGCTTGCACTAGTCACCACACACATCACAAAAATACATGGGTTGCACCTATGGAAAGATGATAAAACCCTTAACAAAACACATGTAGAGCATCAGGGCATATCATGCACACATTAACTATGGCAAAAATGACAAAAATCTAAACGGAGTAGCAGATCTGACAATTAACTCAAGTAGCCCTCTTCTAACAGCATTTCGGGCATCAAGATGTACTCAAATGAAAATGATGCAATGGAATGAAATGATGTACTCTCTGAGATGAACATTTTGATATGCTATATGCATAAATCGGAGCTACGGATGCAAAGTTACGGAGCCGTGAACAGGAGCACTTGAATTGAAAATCTCCAGGACTTAGAAAAAAAACAACCCTCAGATCTAGGGTTTGACCGGCGCGCGAACCGAGGCGGCGAGCATTGTTCATGGCCGGCGGATCCGAGGTGGCCGATGGCCGGCGAGGGCGAGGCGAGGCTGGAGAGGTCGCCAGGGGCCG
>NC_041384.1:642540111-642544522 GCF_002162155.2 Triticum dicoccoides | reverse complement strand
GCGAGGGCCGAGCCGCCGGAGTTGGCGCGCGGCGGCTGGCGAGTCGGCGGTGGTCGGCGCGGGGCGCAAGGCGGCGCGGGCGGAGGAGGGAGACGACCCGGGCGGCGGCGGGAGCGACTGGGCCGCAGGGGCCCGGCTCGGGCCACGGCGGGCTTCGGCGGTGGCGGCGGCGCGATGCCACGTGGCAGCCCCTCAGTGGCTGCGGGCGGCGGCGGCGTCTGTCCAGCGAGAAACGGACATGTTCGGCACGCGAGGTGGATTTTTTAGGGTTTCGGGGGGAGAGGAAGATCCGAAAACGGAGGGGTTCTTTAAATAGAGGTAGATGGAGCTAGGAGAGTCCAAATGAGGTGCGGTTTTCGGCCACGCGATCATGATCGAACGCTCTAGATGATGGAGCAGATTTAGGTGGGTTTTGGGCCAAATTGGAGGGGTGTTGGGCTGCAACACACACGAGGCTTTTTCGGTCCCTCGGTTAACCATTGGAGTATCAAACGAAGTCCAAATGGTACGAAACTTGACAGGCGGTCTACCGGTAGTAAACCAAGGACGCTTGGCAAGTCTCGGTCCAATCCGGAAATGTTTAATCCCCACACACGAAAGAAAGCTAGAAATGACCACCGGAGGAGAACGAAGCGCCGGAATGCAAAACGGACAAAGGGGAAAATGCTCGAATGCATGAGATGAACACGTATGCAAATGCAATGCACATGATGACATGATATGAGATGCATGACAATGACAACAACACACGGAGACAAAGACCCGAACCTGAGGAAATAAATATAACTTAACGCCGGAAACAGCAAGAGTTGGAGTACAAATTGGGAAAGTTACATCCGGGGTGTTACAACACTCCACCACTACGAAAGGATCTCATCCCGAGATCTAGGACTGAAGGAACGTTGGGTACTCAGAGCGGAGGTGATCCTCACGTTCCCAGGTAGCTTCATGGTCGGAATGGTGTGACCACTTGACTTTGAGAAATTTGATTGACTTGTTGCGAGTCTTGCATTCAGTCTCTTCAAGAATAGCAACTGGGTGCTCACGATAAGAGAGATCTTCTTGGAGCTCAATGTCCTCGAAGTTGACGGTGCGGTAAGGAGTCTTGAAGCACTTTTGAAGCTGAGAGACATGGAACACGTCGTGAACATTTGCAAAGTTTGAAGGAAGCTCGAGTTGATAGGCGAGGTCGCCTCTCTTGCTGACAATCTTGAAAGGTCCCACGTATCTGGGGGCAAGCTTCCCTTTGATACCTAAGCGACGAGTACCTTTCATAGGAGAGATGCGGAGGTAAACATGATCTCCGATCTCGAAAGCCAAATCACGGTGCTTACTATCATAGTAGCTCTTCTGACGGGATTCGGCTGCTTTGAGGTTATCACGAATGACTTTGCACATTTCCTCTGCCTCTGTGATTAAGTCATTACCCAAAAGCTGACGTTCACCGATTTCAGACCAGTTGAGAGGGGTACGACACTTCCTGCCATATAGAATTTCAAATGGGGCCTTGCCCGAACTTGCTTGAAAACTATTGTTGTAGGAGAATTCAGCATAAGGAAGACAATCCTCCCACTTCATGCCGAAGGAGATCACACAAGCCCTGAGCATATCTTCAAGAATCTGGTTGACACGCTCGACTTGACCGCTAGTTTGAGGATGGAAAGCTGTGCTGAAGTGGATGTTGGTGCCCATGGCCTTCTGAAAAGAATCCCAAAACTTTGAGGTAAAGATGCTGCCACGGTCTGAAGAGATCACTTGTGGAATACCGTGCAGAGAAACAATACGGGAGGTATAGAGTTCCGCCAATTGAGCTGCAGTGATCGACTCTTTGATAGGCAGAAAATGAGCCACTTTGGTGAGTTTGTCGATGACAACGAATATAGCATCATTGCCACGCTTGGACTTTGGAAACCCAGTCACAAAGTCCATTTCAATGTGGTCAAACTTCCATTCTGGAATGGCAAGAGGTTGGAGGAGACCTGCTGGCCTTTGGTGTTCTGCCTTCACTCTTCTGCAGACATCACATTCATTCATGAATTGAGCAATCTCGCGCTTCATTTGAGTCCACCAATAAGCTTGCTTAAGGTCCCGATACATCTTCGTGCTCCCAGGGTGGATGGAGAGGAGAGAATTGTGAGCCTCATTCATGATCACTTTACGGAGGTCACCTTTGGGTACAACAATACGATCCTCGAAGAAGAGAGTATCCTTGTCATCAAGGCGGTAGAACTTGTACTTGGACTGGCTCTTGGCAACCCCAATCTTCACCTTTTTCACCATAGCATCAAGAAGCTGGGCTTGGCGAATTTGGTCTTCCAAGGTAGGAGAGACTAGAAGGTTGGCGAGGAAACCTTGAGGAACAATTTGTAGATTAAGTTTGCGGAAAGCTTCACAAAGCTCGGGTTGATAAGGCTTGAGAATAAGACTGTTGCAGTAAGCTTTCCTGCTCAATGCGTCAGCAATCACATTAGCCTTGCCTGGAGTATACTCAATACTTGGATTATACTCTTGAATCATTTCGACCCATCGAGTTTGCCTGAGGTTGAGATTAGGCTGAGTGAAGATGTACTTGAGACTCTTGTGATCAGTGAAAATGTCCACTTTTCTTCCCAATAGAAGATGTCTCCAAGTCAAAAGAGCATGCACAACTGCCGCCAACTCGAGATCATGAGTGTGATAGTTCTTCTCATTAGGCTTCAACTGGCGAGAAGTATAAGCAACAACTTTCTTCTCTTGCATCAATACTGCGCCAAGACCTTGGAGAGAGGCATCACAAAAGACCTCGTACGGCTTGGATTCATCAGGCGGAGTCAGAACTGGAGCAGTGATCAATTTCTCTTTCAAATTGTTGAAAGCAATATCACACTCCGGAGACCAAACGTATTTGACGTGCTTCTGAAGAAGATTAGAGAGAGGCTTCGCGATCTTAGAAAAGTTTTCAACGAATCTTCGGCAATAGCTTGCGAGACCGAAAAAACTACGGAGTTGCTTCACGTTCTGAGGAGGTTCCCAATTCACAATTGCAGACACCTTCTCGGGATTCACAGCAATGCCCTTGGCAGAGATGATATGACCAAGATAAAGAACCTCATCGAGCCAAAATTCACACTTGGAGAACTTGGCGTAGAACTGATGTTCTCTGAGCTTTTCGAGAACCAAACGCAAGTGCTTGGCATGATCTTCCTTGTTCTTCGAGAAAACCAGAATGTCATCGAGATAGACCAAAACGAAGTCATTGGTGTAGGCGTTGAAGATGAAGTTCATCATGCGGGAGAACGTTGGAGGAGCATTGACGAGGCCAAAAGACATGACAGTGTATTCATATGAACCAAAGCTTGTCCTGAAAGCCGTCTTGACACCCTCGATGCGACTATATCTCCCACGTGTCGAGGCACGACTTAGAGGCATAATCGCATTGAAGGCATACATCGCAAGTTAGGCAATCTTCACAACATCCCATGTAATATAATAATGAAAGGGGATATAACATAGTTGGCTTACACTCGCCACGTCAATCAAGTACATAAATAACATTACATCATCCAATCACTCATGGCCCGACTACGGCGCCAAAATAAAAGAGAACCCAACATGCAACAACGGTCCCGTTCACCCCCAACTGGGCACCTCTACTGATCAACGGGAAAGGAAACATAGTAACATTGAGAGTCTTCGTCGAACTCCCACTTGAGCTCATACGCGTCTCCTGGAGCGGAATCATCAGGCCCTGCATCTGGTGTAATAGTAAACTGTGAGCCATAGGGACTCAGCAATCTCGCACCCTCGCGATCAAGACTATTTAAGCTTATAGGTATGGCAAGGTAGAAATATGTGGAGCTGCAGCAAGCGACTAGCAAGTATGGTGGCTAACTTATTCGCAAAAGAGAGCGAGAAGAGGAGGCAAAGCGCGAGCGAGAAACTAGAGAGCAACTTGCGCATACATTACTCCAACACCGTGTCCACTTCCCGGACTCCACCGAGAAGAGGCCATCACGGTAACACACTCCGTTCATTCATTTTAATTAATTAAGGTTCAAGTTATCTACAACCGGACATTAACAAATTCCTATCTGCCCATAACCGTGGGCACGGCTTTCGAAAGTTCAAATCCCTGCAGGGGAGTCCCAACTTAGCCCATGACAAGCTCTCACGGTCAACGAAGGAATAGACCTCCTCCTAAGACGTTCCGATCAGACTCAGTATCTCGGTTCTTCAAGACACTTCGACAAGTTAAAACAAGACCAGCAACACCGCCCGAATGTGCCGACAAATCCCGATAGGAGCTGCACATATCTCTTTCTCAGGGCACACTCAGATTGTCCATACTTTCGGTAGGCCAGCCCAGGGTTGCCCCTGGTAGCCACCGGCGGCTGACGGTTTGGACCAACACTCAGAGGAGCACTGGCCCCGG
>NC_041384.1:642533570-642539907 GCF_002162155.2 Triticum dicoccoides | reverse complement strand
ATAACCCTTGAGTCTGCAGAACCCAAGGGAAAGAAAAGGCTAGGTGGCAAATGGTAAAACCAAGGTTGGGCATTGTTGGAAAAGCTTTAATCAAGGCGAACTATCAAGGGGTTCCCATTATAACCCAACCGCGTAAGGAACGCAAAATCCGGGAACATAACACCGATATGACGGAAACTAGGGCGGCAAGAGTGGAACAAAACACTAAGCGAGAGGCTGAGCCTTCCACCCTTTACCAAGTATATTGATGCATTAAGATAACAAGATAATATAATAATATCCCAACAAGTAAATAAAAGATGTTCCAACAAGGAACGGCCTCCAATCTTCATCTGCAACTAGCAACGCTATAAGAGGGGCTGAGCAAAGCGGTAACATAGCCAATCAACAATTTGCTAGGATAATGGAGGGTTAGAGGTTTGACATGGCAATATGGGAGGCTTGCAAGCAAATGGGAGGCATCGTAGCAATGGCATAGCAAAAGAGCGAGCAAACTAGCATAGCAAAGATAGTAGTGATTTCGAGGGTATGATCATCTTACCTGCACAGTTGTCAGAGTTGACTGGATCCTCGAAAGCAAACTCAACGGGCTCCTCGTTAGCGAACTCGTCTCCCGGCTCTACCCAAACAAGACAAACAAGGAACAAGGATACAATCAACCACGTGCAAACTCAAACAACGCAATGCAAAGATGGCATGCTAAGCGGGATGCGATACGGGATGTGAAATGCAAAATATGACAGGAAATGCATGAACCTGGCCTCAACTTGGAAAACCAATGTGCCACTGGAAAGATGAGATGAAATCGCTTGAAAACGATATAAAGAACGCCGGAATCGAAGTTACGGTTTGGAAATGGCAAGCGATTCAAAAATGACACCGGTCTGCGATTTACAGCAAGTAGGCATCTAAATGCAATGAAATGAACATGCTATAGCACCCAAACATGACAACAAAATACATGGCAGGGATGCACACAAGATGCTTAACAAAAGTCTAGCACTGAGCTACGGCCAATTCATCCATTAACAGGTTCAAACAAGCATGGTAAAAATGCAAGCTAGACATGGAAAGAACAATAGCATAGCAAGCACGGATCAACCACAACATCACCAACAAAATTGCAAACAAGTTGACAATCTGCCCAGATTCACGAAGTAGCAAAAGTAGAGCTCGATTGACTCAAGCTAGGGTGCTCCATAATTGCAAACAAAGGCATGGATGGATAGAGCACTACAAGATTAACAAAACATCCTTACTGATCATCCTCAAAAGAGGCACAGATCAGTAGGAAACAACACGAACATATGGCATCATGAGATAAACAGGTCTAGGACTTAGTGAAATTACTAAGTCCCTGAAAACAGAATTACCAAGTGCACCACTTTGCAAGCTTGCACTAGTCACCACACACATCACAAAAATACATGGGTTGCACCTCTGGAAAGATGACAAAACCCTTAACAAAACACATGTAGAGCATCAGGGCATATCATGCACACATTAACCATGGCAAAAATGAGAAAAATCTAAACGGAGTAGCAGATCTGACAATTAACTGAAGTAGCCCTCTTCTAACAGCATTTCGGGCATCAAGATGAACTCAAATGAAAATTATGCAATGGAATGAAATGATGTACTCTCTGAGATGAACATTTTGATATGCTATATGCATGAATTGGAGCTACGGATGCAAAGTTACGGAGCCGTGAACAGGAGCACTTGAATTGAAAATCTCCAGGACTTAGAAAAAAAACCTCAGATCTAGGGTTTGACCGGCGCGTGAACCGAGGCGGCGGCGCGCACTGTTCACGGCCGTCGGATCCGAGGTCGCCGGTGGCCGGGGGCGGCGGCGCAGGGGCCCGCGGCGACCGGATCTTGCGGCGCCGGAGGCACCGGGCGGCGGGCAGAGGCGAGGGCCGGCGGATGGAGGCAAGGGCCGAGCCACCGGAGTTGGCGCGCGGCGGCCGGCGAGTCGGCGGTGGTCGGCGGGGGGACGCAAGGCGGCGCGGGCGGAGGAGGGAGACGACCCGGGCGGCGGCGGGAGCGACTGGGCCGCGGGGGCCCGGCTCGGGCCACGGCGGGCTTCGGCGGTGGCGGCGGTGCAAGCCACGTGGCAGCCCCTCAATGGCTGCGGGCGGCGGCAGCGTCTGTCCGGCGAGAAACGGACATGTCCGACGCGCGAGGTGGATTTTTTAGTGTTTCGGGGGAGAGGAAGATCCGAAAACAGAGGGGTTCTTTAAATAGAGGTAGAGGGAGCTAGGAGAGTCCAAATGAGGTGCGGTTTTCGGCCACGCGATCGTGATCGAACGCTCTAGATGATGGAGCAGATTTAGGTTGGTTTTGGGCCAAATTGGAGGGGTGTTGGGCTGCAACACACACGAGGCCTTTTTGGTCCCTCGGTTAACCGTTGGAGTATCAAACGAAGTCCAAATGGTACGAAACTTTACAGGTGGTCTACCGGTAGTAAACCAAGGCCGCTTGGCAAGTGTCGGTCCAATTCGGAAATGTTTAATCCCCACACACGAAAGAAAGCTAGAAATGACCACCGGAGGAGAACGAAGCACTGGAATGCAAAACGGACAACGGGGAAAATGCTCGAATGCATGAGATGAACACGTATGCAAATGCAATGCACATGATGACATGATATGAGATGCATGACAACGACAACAACACACGGAGACAAAGACCCGAACCCGAGAAAATAAATATAACTTAACGCCGGAAACGGCAAGAGTTGGAGTACAAATTGGGAAAGTTACATCCGGGGTGTTACAACACTCCACCACTACGAAAGGATCTTGTCCCGAGATCTAGGACTGAAAGAACACCGGGTACTCAGAACGGAGCTGATCCTCGCGTTCCCAGGTAGCTTCACGGTCGGAATGGTGTGACTACTTGACTTTGAGAAATTTGATTGACTTGTTGCGAGTCTTGCGTTCAGTCTCTTCAAGAATAGCAACTGGGTGCTCACGATAAGAGAGATCTTCTTGGAGCTCAATGTCCTCGAAGTTGACGGTGTGGTCAGGAGTCTTGAAGCACTTTCGAAGCTGAGAGACATGGAACACGTCATGAACAGTTGCAAAGTTTGAAGGAAGCTCGAGTTGATAGGCGAGGTCGCCTCTCTTGCTGACAATCTTGAAAGGTCCCACGTATCTTGGGGCAAGCTTCCCTTTGATACCGAAGCGACGAGTACCTTTCATAGGAGAGATGCGGAGGTAAACATGATCTCCGATCTCGAAAGCCAAATCACGGTGCTTACTATCATAGTAGCTCTTCTGACGGGATTGGGCTGCTTTGAGGTTATCACGAATGACTTTGCACATTTCCTCTACCTCTGTGATTAAGTCATTACCCAAAAGCTGGCGTTCACCAATTTCAGACCAGTTGAGAGGGGTACGGCACTTCCTGCCATACAGAATTTCAAATGGGGCCTTGCCCGAACTTGCTTGAAAACTATTGTTGTAGGAGAATTCAGCATAAGGAAGACAATCCTCCCACTTCATGCCGAAGGAAATCACACAAGCCCTGAGCATATCTTCAACAATCTGGTTGACACGCTCGACTTGACCGCTAGTTTGAGGATGGAAAGCTGTGCTGAAGTGGATGTTGGTGCCCATGCCCTTCTGAAAAGAATCCCAAAACTTCGAGGTAAAGATGCTGCCACGGTCTGAAGAGATCACTTGTGGAATACCATGCAGAGAAACAATACGGGAGGTATAGAGTTCCGCCAATTGAGCTGCAGTGATCGACTCTTTGATAGGCAGAAAATGAGCCACTTTGGTGAGTTTGTCGATGACAACGAATATAGCATCATTGCCACGCTTGGACTTTGGAAACCCAGTCACGAAGTCCATTTCAATGTGGTCAAACTTCCATTCTGGAATGGCAAGAGGTTGGAGGAGGCCTGCTGGCCTTTGGTGTTCTGCCTTCACTCTTCTGCAGACATCACATTCATTCATGAATTGAGCAATCTCGCGCTTCATTCGAGTCCACCAATAAGCTTGCTTAAGGTCCTGATACATCTTCGTGCTCCCAGGGTGGATGGAGAGGCGAGAATTGTGAGCCTCATTCATGATCACTTTATGGAGGTCACCTTTGGGTACAACAATACGATCCTCGAAGAAGAGAGTATCCTTGTCATCAAGGCTATAGCACTTGTACTTGGACTGGCTCTTGGCAATCCCAATCTTCACCTTTTTCACCATAGCATCAAGAAGCTGGGCTTGGCGAATCTGGTCTTCCAAGGTAGGAGAGACTAGAAGGTTGGCGAGGAAACCTTGAGGAACAATTTGTAGATTAAGTTTGCGGAAAGCTTCACGAAGCTCGGGTTGATAAGGCTTGAGAATAAGACTGTTGCAGTAAGCTTTCTTGCTCAATGAGTCAGCAATCACATTAGCCTTGCCTGGAGTATACTCAATACTCGGATTATACTCTTGAATCATTTCGACCCATCGAGTTTGCCTGAGGTTGAGATTAGGCTGAGTGAAGATGTACTTGAGACTCTTGTGATCAGTGAAAATGTCCACTTTTCTTCCCAATAGATGATGTCTCCAAGTCAAAAGAGCATGCACAACTGCCGCCAACTCGAGATCATGAGTGGGGTAGTTCTTCTCATTAGGCTTCAACTGGAGAGAAGTATAAGCAACAACTTTCTTCTCTTGCATCAATACTGCGCCAAGACCTTGGAGAGAGGCATCACAAAAGACCTCGTATGGCTTGTATTCATCAGGCGGAGTCAGACTGGAGCAGTGATCAAGTTCTCTTTGAAAGTGTTGAAAGCAATATCACACTCCGGAGACCAAACGTACTTGACGTGCTTCTGAAGAAGATTAGAGAGAGGCTTCGCGATCTTAGAAAAGTTTTCAACGAATCTTCGGCAATAGCTTGCGAGACCGAGAAAACTACGGAGTTGCTTCACGTTCTGAGGAGGTTCCCAATTCACAATTGCAGACACCTTCTCAGGATTCACGGCAATGCCCTTGGCAGAGATGATATGACCAAGATAAAGAACCTCACCGAGCCAAAATTCACACTTGGAGAACTTGGCGTAGAACTGATGTTCTCTGAGCTTTTCGAGAACCAAACGGAAGTGCTTGGCATGATCTTCCTTGTTCTTTGAGAAAACCAGAATGTCGTCGAGATAGACCAAAACGAAGTAATTGGTGTAGGCGTTGAAGATGAAGTTCATCATGCGGGAGTACGTCGGTGGAGCGTTGACAAGGCCAAAAGACATGACAGTGTAGTCATATGAACCAAAGCTTGTCCTGAAAGCCGTCTTGACACCCTCGATGCGACTATATCTCCCACGTGTCGAGGCACGACTTAGAGGCATAATCGCATTGAAGGCATACGTCGCAAGTTAGGCAATCTTCACAACATCCCATGTAATATAATAATGAAAGGGGATATAACATAGTTGGCTTACATTCGCCACGTCAATCAAGTACATAAATAACATTATATCATCCAATCACTCATGGCCCGACTACGGCGCCAAAATAAAAGAGAACCCAACATGCGACAACGGTCCCGTTCACCCCCAACTTGGCACCACTACTGATCAACGGGAAAGGAAACATAGTAACATTGAGAGTCTTTGTCGAACTCCCACTTGAGCTCATATGCGTCTCCTGGAGCGGAATCATCAGTCCCTGCATCTGGTGTAATAGTAAACTGTGAGCCATAGGGACTCAGCAATCTCTCACCCTCGCGATCAAGACTATTTAAGCTTATAGGTATGGCAAGGTAGAAATATGTGGAGCTGCAGCAAGCGACTAGCAAGTATGGTGGCTAACTTATTCGCAAAAGAGAGCGAGAAGAGGAGGCAAAGCGTGAGCGAGAAACTAGAGAGCAACCTGCGCAAACATTACTCCAACATTGTGTCCACTTCCTGGACTCCGCCGAGAAGAGGCCATCATGGTAACACACTCCGTTGATTCATTTTAATTAATTAAGGTTCAAGTTATCTACTACCGGACATTAACAAATTCCCATCTGCCCATAACCGCGGGCACGGCTTTCGAAAGTTCAAATCCCTGCAGGGGAGTCCCAACTTAGCCCATGACAAGCTCTCACGGTCAACAAAGGAATAGACCTCCTCCCAAGACATTCCGATCAGACTCGGTATCTCGGTTCTTCAAGACACTTCGACAGGTTAAAACAAGACCAGCAACACCGCCCGAATGTGCCGACAAATCCCGATAGGAGTGCACATATCTCTTTCTCAGGGCACACTCAGATTGTCCAAACTTCTGGTAGGCCAGCCCAGGGTTGCTCCTGGTAGCCACCGTCGGCTGACGGTTTGGACCAGCACTCAGAGGAGCACTGGCCC
>NC_041384.1:642531458-642533382 GCF_002162155.2 Triticum dicoccoides | reverse complement strand
GGTTAAAATAATGATGACCCTTGAGTCTGCAGAACCCAAGGGAAAGAAAAGGCTAGGTGGCAAATGGTAAAACCAAGGTTGGGCATTGCTGGAAAAGCTTTAATCAAGGCGAACTATCAAGGGGTTCCCATTATAACCCAACCGCGTAAGGAACGCAAAATCCGGGAACATAACACCGATATGACGGAAACTAGGGCGGCAAGAGTGGAACAAAACACTAAGCAAGAGGCCGAGCTTTCCACCCTTTACCAAGTATATAGATGCATTAAGATAACAAGATAATATAATGATATCCCAACAAGTAAATAAAAGATGTTCCAGCAAGGAACGGCCTCCAATATTCACGTGCAACTAGCAACACTATAAGAGGGGCTGAGCAAAGCGGTACCATAGCCAATCAACGGTTTGCTAGGACAATGGAGGGTTAAAGGTTTGACATGGCAATATGGGAGGCTTGCAAGCAAATGGTAGGCATCGTAGCAATCGCATAGCAAAAGAGCGAGCAAACTAGCATAGCAAAGATAGTAGTGATTTCGAGGATATGATCATCTTGCCTGCACAGTTGTCAGAGTTGACTGGATCCTCGAAAGCAAACTCAATGGGCTCCTCGTTAGCGAACTCGTCTGCCGGCTCTACCCAAACAACACAAACAACCAACAAGGATACAATCAACCACGTGCAAACTCAAACAACGCAATGCAAAGATGGTATGCTAAGCGGGATGCGATGCGGGATGCGAAATGCAAAATATGACAGGAAATGCATGAACCTGGCCTCAACTTGGAAAACCAAGTGTGCCACTGGAAAGATGAGATGAAATCGCTTGAAAACGATATAAAGAACGCCGGAATCGAAGTTACGGTTTGGAAATGGCGAGCGATAAAAAAATGACACCGGTCTGCGATTTACAGCAAGTAGGCATCTAAATGCAATGAAATGAACATGCTACAGCACCCAAACATGACAACAAAATACATGGCAGGGATGCACACAAGATGCTTAACAAAAGTCTAGCACTGAGCTACGGCCAATTCCATTAACAGGTTCAAACAAGCATGGCAAAAATGCAAGTTAGACATGGCAAGAACAGTAGCATAGCAAGGACGGATCAAGTACAACATCACCGGTAAAATTGCAATCAAGTTGACAATCTGCCCAGATTTACGAAGTAGCAAAAGTAGAGCTCGATTGACTCAAGCTAAGGTGCTCCATAATTGCAAACAAAGGCATGGATGGATAGAGCACTACAAGATTAACAAAACATTCTTACTGATCATCCTCAAAAGAGCCATGGATCACTTGGAAACAACACGAACATATGGCATCATGAGATAAACAGGTCCAGGACTTAGTGAAATTACCAAGTCCCTGAAAATAGAATTACCAAGTGCACCACTTTGCAAGCTTGCACTAGTCACCACACACATCACAAAAATACATGGGTTGCACCTCTGGAAAGATGACAAAACCCTTAACAAAACACAAGTAGAGCATCAGGGCATATCATGCACACATTAACCATGGTAAAAATGACAAAAATCTAAACGGAGTAGCAGATCTGACAATTAACTCAAGTAGCCCTCTTCTAACAACATTTTGGGCATCAAGATGAACTCAAATGAAAATGATCCAATGGAATGAAATGATGTACTCTCTGAGGTGAACATTTTGATATGCTATATGTATGAATCGGAGCTACGGATGCAAAGTTATGGAGCTGTGAACAGGAGCACTTGAATTGAAAATCTCCAGGACTTAGAAAAAAAAACAACCCTCAGATCTAGGGTTTGACCGGCGCGCGAACCGAGGCGACGGCGGGCACTGTTCACGACCGGTGGATCCGAGGTCGCCGGCGGCCGGCGAGGGCGAGGCGAGGCCGGAGAGGTCGCCGGTGGCCGGGGGCGGCGGCGTAGGGGCCCGCGGC
>NC_041384.1:642521568-642531147 GCF_002162155.2 Triticum dicoccoides | reverse complement strand
GCCGAGCCACCGGAGTTGGCGCGTGGCGGTCGGCGAGTCGGCGGTGGCCGGCGCGGGGGTGCAAGGCGGCGCGGGCGGAGGAGGGAGACGACCCGGGCGGCGGCGGGAGCGACTGGGCTGCGGGGGCCCGGCTCGGGCCACGACGGTGGCGGCGGCGCGATGCCACGTGGCAGCCCCTCAGTGGCTGTGGGCGGCGGCGGCGTCTGTCTTGCGAGAAACGGACATGCCGGCGCGCGAGGTGGATTTTTTTAGGGTTTTGGGGGGAGAGGAAGATCCGAAAACGGAGGGGTTCTTTAAATAGAGGTAGAGGGAGCTAGGAGAGTCCAAATGAGGTGCGGTTTTCGACCACGCGATCGTGATCGACCGCTCTAGATGATGGAGCAGATTTAGGTGGGTTTTGGGCCAAATTGGAGGGGTGTTGGGCTGCAACACACACGAGGCCTTTTCGGTCCCTCGGTTAACCGTTGGAGTATCAAACGAAGTCCAAATGGTACGAAACTTGACAGGCGGTCTACCGGTAGTAAACCAAGGCCGCTTGGCAAGTCTCGGTCCAATCTGGAAATGTTTAATCCCCTCACACGAAAGAAAGCTAGAAATAACCACCGGAGGAGAACGAAGCGCCGGAATGCAAAACGGACAACCGGGAAAATGCTCGAATGCATGAGATGAACACGTATGCAAATGCAATGCACATGATGACATGATATGAGATGCATGACAACAACAACAACACACGGAGATAAAGACCCGAACCCGAGGAAATGAATATAACTTAACGCCGGAAACGGCAAGAGTTGGAGTACAAATTGGGAAAGTTGCATCCGGGGTGTTACAACACTCCACCACTACGAAAGGATCTCGTCCCGAGATCTAGGACTGAAAGAACGCCGGGTACTCAGAACGGAGGTGATCCTCGCGTTCCCAGGTAGCTTCACGGTCGGAATGGTGTGACCACTTGACTTTGAGAAATTTGATTGACTTGTTGCGAGTCTTGTGTTCAGTCTCTTCAAGAATAGCAACTGGGTGCTCACGATAAGAGAGATCTTCTTGGAGCTCAATGTCCTCGAAGTTGACGGTGCGGTCAGGAGTCTTGAAGCACTTTCGAAGCTGAGAGAGACATGGAACACGTTGTGAACATTTGCAAAGTTTGAAGGAAGCTCGAGTTGATAGGCGAGGTCACCTCTCTTGCTGACAATCTTGGAAGGTCCCACGTATCTGGGGGCAAGCTTCCCTTTGATACCGAAGCGACGAGTACCTTTCATAGGAGAGACGCAGAGGTAAACATGATCTCCGATCTCAAAAGCCAAATCACGGTGCTTACTATCATAGTAGCTCTTCTGACGGGATTGGGCTGCTTTGAGATTATCACGAATGACTTTGCACATTTCCTCTGCCTCTGTGATTAAGTCATTACCCAAAGACGTTCACCGGTTTCAGACCAGTTGAGAGGGGTACGACACTTCCTGCCATAGAGAATTTCAAATGGGGCCTTGCCCGAACTTTCTTGAAAACTATTGTTGTAGGAGAATTCAGCATAAAGAAGACAATCCTCCCACTTCATGCCGAAGGAGATCACACAAGCCCTGAGCATATCTTCAAGAATCTGGTTGACACGCTCGACTTGACCGCTAGTTTGAGGATGGAAAGCTGTGCTGAAGCGGATGTTGGTGCCCATGGCCTTCTGAAAAGAATCCCAAAACTTCGAGGTGAAGATGCTGCCACGGTCTGAAGAGATCACTTGTGGAATACCGTGCAGAGAAACAATACGGGAGGTATAGAGTTCCGCCAATTGAGCTGCAGTGATCGATTCTTTGATAGGCAGAAAGTGAGCCACTTTGGTGAGTTTGTCGATGACAACGAATATAGCATCATTGCCACGCTTGGACTTTGGAAACCCAGTCATGAAGTCCATTTCAATGTGGTCAAACTTCCATTCTGGAATGGCAAGAGGTTGGAGGAGACCTGCTGGCCTTTTGTGTTCTGCCTTCACACTTCTGCAGACATCAGATTCATTCACGAATTGAGCAATCTCGTGCTTCATTCGAGTCCACCAATAAGCTTGCTTAAGGTCCTGATACATCTTCGTGCTCCCAGGGTGGATGGAGAGGAGAGAATTGTGAGCCTCATTCATGATCACTTTATGGAGGTCACCTTTGGGTACAACAATACGATCCTCGAAGAAGAGAGTATCCTTGTCATCAAGGCGGTATCACTTATACTTGGACTGGCTCTTGGCAATACCAATCTTCACCTTTTTCACCATAGCATCAAGAAGCTGGGCTTGGCGAATCTGGTCTTCCAAGGTAGGAGAGACTATAAGGTTGGCGAGGAAACCTTGAGGAACAATTTGCAGATTAAGTTTGCGGAAAGCTTCACAAAGCTCGGGTTAATAATGCTTGAGAATAAGACTGTTGCAGTAAGCTTTCCTGCTCAATGCGTCAGCAATCACATTAGCCTTGCCTGGAGTATACTCAATACTCGGATTATACTCTTGAATCATTTCGACCCATCGAGTTTGCCTGAGGTTGAGATTAGGCTGAGTGAAGATGTACTTGAGACTCTTGTGATCAGTGAAAATGTCCACTTTTCTTCCCAATAGAAGATGTCTCCAAGTCAAAAGAGCATGCACAACTGCCGCCAACTCGAGATCATGAGTGGGGTAGTTCTTCTCATTAGGCTTCAACTGGCGAGAAGTATAAGCAACAACTTTCTTCTCTTGCATCAATACTGCGCCAAGACCTTGGAGAGAGGCATCACAAAAGACCTCGTACGGCTTGGATTCATCAGTCGGAGTCAGAACTGGAGCAGTGATCAATTTCTCTTTCAAAGTGTTGAAATCAATATCACACTCCGAAGACCAAACATACTTGACGTGCTTCTGAAGAAGATTAGAGAGAGGCTTCACGATCTTAGAAAAGTTTTCAACGAATCTTCGGCAATAGCTTGCGAGACCAAGAAAACTGCGGAGTTGCTTCACGTTCTGAGGAGGTTCCCAATTCACAATTGCAGACACCTTCTCGGGATTCACGGCAATGCCCTTGGAAGAGATGATATGACCAAGATAAAGAACGTCATCGAGCCAAAATTCACACTTGGAGAACTTGGCGTAGAACTAATGTTCTCTGAGCTTTTCGAGAACCAAACGTAAGTGCTTGGCATGATCTTCCTTGTTCTTCGAGAAAACCAGAATGTCTTCGAGATAGACCAAAACGAAGTCATTGGTGTAGGCATTGAAGATGAAGTTCATCATGCGGGAGAACGTCGGAGGAGCGTTGACGAGGCCAAAAGACATGACAGTGTATTCATATGAACCAAAGCTTGTCCTAAAAGCCGTCTTGGGAATATCTTGCTCACGGATTTGAATCTGATGATAACCCATACGGAGATCAAGCTTGGAGAATACTTGGGCACCTTTGAGTTGTTCGAGCAGCTCATTGATGTTGGAAAGTGGGTATTTGTTCTTGATGGTCTTCTTGTTCACTGGACGGTAATCAACACAAAGTCGGTCCGTTCCATCCTTCTTCTTCACAAAAAGAACACCACAACCCCATGGAGAAGAACTAGGCCGGATGAGACCCATTTTCTCTTGAATATTGAGTTGCTTCTTCAGCTCCTTCAACTCTTCAGGTCCGAGCTTGTAAGGACGTTTGCACACAGGTTCCGTGCCAGGCTCAAGATCAATAACGAATTCAACTGGCCGGTGCAGAGGCATTCCTGGAAGCTCTTCTGGAAAGACGTCTTGATATTCGCAAACGACTGGAATTTGCGATATGGCATCGAGTTCACCCTTCTCATTGAGAGAAAACAGATGGATGGTATTATCCCGAGCGGCAAAGACAATTACATCCTTAGACGAATGAGTCAATTGAATTTGTCTGGCTGCACAATCAAGCTGAGCCTTGTGCTTAGAAAGCCAATCCATCCCGAGGATAAGATCAATATCCGAGTTACCAAGAACCATCAGAGAAGCCAGAAACTTGAAATCACCCATCATGATAGAAACATCCGGAATCTCGTGATTAGCAAGCAAAGATTTACCCGGAGAGACAACTGCTAACGGTTTATGCATAACTTGGGAAGTCAACTCATGCTTAGATGCAAATGGTTTCGAGATGAAGCAATGCGATGCACCAGTGTCAAAAAGAACTTTTGCAGGAACATCGTTAACAGGAAGGTTACCCATAATCACATCTGACGAGTCCTCTGCCTGGGCTGCGTTCATCAAGTTGACCTTGGCGTGCTTGGGGTTATGCTTGACCATAGCTGTACTTGCCGATCTGACAGGAGGAGGAGGAGGAAGACGCCTCTGGTTGAAACACTTGTTTGCATAGCGACCCTTCTGTTGGCACTTGTTGCACGTGACCTCTGAAAGCGGACGGTGATACGGAGCACTCGATCTTGGAGCTTGAGACGAAGTCTTGTTTTGAAAGCCAGGGTTGGGTGGGTGGGAAGAACCACTGCCACCTTTGCTCTTCTGCTGATACGGCTGCCGAAACGGAGGAGGAGGAAGCCAAAACTTCTGCTGCTTGGCCACTTGAGTAGAGGAAGAAGAAGTAACATCTTTGACTCGCTTCTTGGAAGCATCACACTTCAACTGAGCAGCCTCTTGCTTCAGTGCCATGTTGTAGAACTCATCGTATCTCAAGGGCTCGAAGAGAACAAGAGCTAGCTGAATTTCTTCTCTGAGACCACCCCTGAACTGATATATCATGCTCTTCTCATCAGGGACGTCCTGCTTGGCAAATCGGGTGAGCTTCTAGAACAACTTGTTGTAGTCATAGACAGACAAAGAGCCTTGCTTCAGGTTGCGGAATTCCTCACGCTTGCTTTCAACCACGCTCTGAGGAATATGATGAGCTCGGAAATCTCGACGGAAATCATCCCAAGTGATAACACGTCCACCTCTGGAGTCCTTGTACTGCTGGAACCATTCTGCAGTTTGATCTTTGAGTTGCAAGGAAGCGAACTTAACAAAGTCCTCAGGCCTGACGTTACTGCACTCGAAATGCTTGCCCAGATCCACAAGCTAATCGTCAGCATCAGTTGCCTCAACACAATTGCTGAAAGTCTTTGGCCCGTTAGCAAGGAACTGGTTGAGTGTAGCAAAGTGATTCTGATTGCTGCCTTGATTCCCTTGGTTGCCTTGATTGCGCTGTTGGAGAATTTGCATGATCAACTGTGTGTTTGCATTGGTTGCGGCCATCACAGCTTGCCATGCCTCCGAAGGAGGTGGAGGTGGTGGCGGATCAGGATTCGGTGTCATGCGTGTTGGAGGAGCCATCCTGAAGAGGTTGACCACCATTAGCACATTGACAGATAAATATTGAAGCTGAATCCAACGGAATAAAAATTGCAACATATAGTCTTCACATCCGAACAAAATGAACGAATGCATTCCTCTTGAAATGGTCACATATCCATAAATTGAGAAGCCACGTAGAATTAAGGTAAAGAAATAATTCAACAAGGTACAGATCAAGAACGAATAATCGGTAAGAAATCCCAATCTCAAACCAATATCCGTGGAAGAAGAACTAGAGCTACTAGAATTCCCACCTATGAAACTCCCAAACCTTTCCGGTTATGCAATCAGGTGTTGGGGATACAGGGGAAGCATAATATCTCACCCAAACTAGCAAATCCTACATTCAGCTGTGTCCATCCTTCAACACATAACCAAGAAACCTTCGGAAACCATCTACCTCAACCTTCGAAAAGCATCCGTTATACAAGTTATGGCGATACTCCTGAACTACCGCCCCAGTATTGGGTGGCGTCGAGGTTATCTCACCAACGAACTGCATAAAAGAGATTTTCGATGTCGGCGTACTAAACTCAGGTATTCCAGAACTGCAACGATAAAATTATGATGACAACACCTCAGAGCTCAACTCCCCGGGACACCTCCACTAAACCCCTAACAGGAGGCACCAAGACAATGTTCTCATCATAAAACCATCGGAACGATTCCAAGATACCCACGTGATCCTAAATTTTTTTTAGTGAAATTTGAGAAGAGAAGAGTCAAAACTCTACGTCAGGATGCCTTACCAGAGTGATGAGGAGACTGTGAAGTAAAAAGAATTCCTAATCTCTCTGATATATAATTCCTAAAAGACTCAAAACATTTTTCTAGACACAACTCGGCCGCTAAAAATGATCAAGCAATGGGGCTCCTAAGGTCAGGGAAGGCTCTGATTACCAACTTGTAACACCCTCGATGCGACTATATCTCCCACGTGTCGAGGCACAACTTAGAGGCATAATCGCATTGAAGGCATACGTCACAAGTTAGGCAATCTTCACAACATCCCATGTAATATAATAATGAAAGGGGATATAACATAGTTGTCTTACACTCGCCACGTCAATCAAGTACATAAATAGCATTACATCATCCAATCACTCATGGCCCAACTATGGCGCCAAAATAAAAGAGAACCCAACATGCGACAACGGTCCCGTTCACCCCCAACTAGGCACCACTACTGATCAACGGGAAAGGAAACATAGTAACGTTGAGAGTCTTCATCGAACTCCCACTTGAGCTCATACACGTCTCCTGGAGCGGAATCATCAGGCCCTGCATCTGGTGTAATAGTAAACTGTGAGCCATAGGGACTCAGCAATATCGCACCCT
Organism: Triticum dicoccoides; assembly: GCF_002162155.2. Classification (NCBI taxonomy): domain Eukaryota; kingdom Viridiplantae; phylum Streptophyta; class Magnoliopsida; order Poales; family Poaceae; genus Triticum; species Triticum dicoccoides. The sequence continues at coordinate 642,524,507 of NC_041384.1, read as the reverse complement.
TGCGATCAAGACTATTTAAGCTTATAGGTATGGCAAGGTAGAAATATGTGGAGCTGCAGCAAGCGACTAGCAAGTATGGTGGCTAACTTATTCGCAAAAGAGAGCGAGAAGAGGAGGCAAAGCGCGAGCGAGAAACTAGAGAGCAACCTGCGCAAACATTACTCCAACACCATGTCCACTTCCCGGACTCCGCCGAGAAGAGGCCATCACGGTAACACACTCCGTTGATTCATTTTAATTAATTAAGGTTCAAGTTATCTACAACCGGACATTAACAAATTCCCATCTGCCCATAACCGCGGGCACGGCTTTCGAAAGTTCAAATCCCTGCAGGGGAGTCCCAACTTAGCCCATGACAAGCTCTCACGGTCAACGAAGGAATAGACCTCCTCCCAAGATGTTCCGATCAGACTCGGTATCTCGGTTCTTCACTTCGACAGGTTAAAACAAGACCAGCAACACCGCCCGAATGTGCCGACAAATCCCGATAGGAGCTGCACATATCTCTTTCTCAGGGCACACTCAGATTGTCCAAACTTCCGGTAGGCCAGCCCAGGGTTGCCCCTGGTAGCCACCGGTGGCTGACGGTTTGGACCAACACTCAGAGGAGCACTGGCCCGGGTGGGGGGGGTTAAAATAATGATGACCCTTGAGTCTGCAGAACCCAAGGGAAAGAAAAGGCTAGGTGGCAAATGGTAAAACCAAGGTTGGGCATTGCTGGAAAAGCTTTAATCAAGGCGAACTATCAAGGGGTTCCCATTATAACCCAACTGCGTAAGGAACGCAAAATCCGGGAACATAACACCGATATGACGGAAACTAGGGCGGCAAGAGTGGAACAAAACACTAAGTGAGAGGCCGAGCCTTCCACCCTTTACCAAGTATATATATGCATTAAGATAACAAGATAAAATAATGATATCCCAACAAGTAAATAAAAGATGTTCCAACAAGGAAAGGCCTCCAATCTTTACCTGCAATTAGCAACGCTATAAGAGGGGCCGAGCAAAGCGGTAACATAGCCAATCAACGGTTTGCTAGGACAATGGAGGGTTAGAGGTTTGACATGGCAATATGGGAGGCTTGCAAGCAAGTGGTAGGCATCGTAGCAATGGCATAGCAAAAGAGCGAGCAAACTAGCATAACAAAGATAGTAGTGATTTCGAGGGTATGATCATCTTGCCTGCACAGTTGTCAAGGTTGACTGGATCCTCGAAAGCAAACTCAATGGGCTCCTTGTTAGCGAACTCGTCTCCCGGCTCTACCCAAACAAGACAAACAACCAACAAGGATACAATCAACCACGTGCAAACTCAAACAGCGCAATGCAAAGATGGTATGCTAAGCGGGATGCGAAATGCAAGATATGATAGGAAATGCATGAACCTGGCCTCAACTTGGAAAAACAAGTGTGCCACTGGAAATATGAGATGAAATTGCTTGAAAACGATATAAAGAACGCCGGAATCGGAGTTACGGTTTGGAAATGGCGAGCGATTCAAAAATGACACCGGTCTGCGATTTACAACAAGTAGGCATCTAAATGCAATGAAATGAACATGCTACAGCACCCAAACATGACAACAAAATGCATGGAAGGGATTCACACAAGATGCTTAACAAAAGTCTAGCACTGAGCTACGGCCAATTCATCCATTAACAGGTTCAAACAAGCATGGCAAAAATGCATACGACAAACAGATCTCAGACTTAGTGAAATTAACACTTGTCTGGTATTTCAGATCAGGTAGCACTCTTCGGAGCAACAAAACTATATGCTACAGGACCTAAACATGGCAAAGTAAAGCATGGCATAGAGCTACTCAAAGAGCTTAACAAAAGTCCCTTAGTGACCTTGAGCCAAATGGGAACAAAAAATACAATTGCAAGCATGTGAACATAGCAAAAACATAATCAGATCACAGACTTGGTGAAAACTGACACATGCTGAAATATAACTCAAGTAGGCATGTTTACAAGCTCGATGCACTCACTACGGTGCAAGTCATGGCAAGACAAGCATACACCCAACAAGAAGGCACAAAATTCAAGCTAGAAATGGAAAGAACAATATCATAGCAAGCACGGATCAACTACAACATCACCGGCAAAATTGCAAACAAGTTGACAATCTGCCCAGATTCACGAAGTAGCAAAAGTAGAGATCGATTGACTCACGCTAGGGTGCTCCATAATTGCAAACAAAGGCATGGATGGATAGAGCACTACAAGATTAACAAAACATCCTTACTGATCATCCTCAAAAGGGGCACGGATCACTAGGAAACAACACGAACATATGGCATCATGAGATAAACAGGTCTAGGACTTGGTGAAATTACTAAGTCCCTGAAAACAGAATTACCAAGTGCACCACTTTGCAAGCTTGCACTAGTCACCACACACATCACAAAAATACATGGGTTGCACCTCTGGAAAGATGACAAAACCCTTAACAAAACACATGTAGAGCATCAGGGCATATCATGCACACATTAACCATGGCAAAAATGACAAAAATCTAAACGGAGTAGCAGATCTGATAATTAACTCAAGTAGCCCTCTTCTAACAGCATTTCGGACATCAAGATGAACTCAAATGAAAATGATGCAATGGAATGAAATGATGTACTCTCTGAGATGAACATTTTGATATGCTATATGCATGAATCGGAGCTACGGATGCCAAGTTACGGAGCCATGAACAGGAGCACTTGAATTGAAAATCTCCAGGACTTAGAAAAAAAACAACCCTTAGATCTAGGGTTTGACCGGCGCGCGAACCGAGGCGGCGGCGGGCACTGTTCATGGCCGGCGGATCCGAGGTCGCCAGCGGCCGGAGAGGGCGAGGCGAGGCCGGAGAGGTCGCCGGTGGCCGGGGGCGGCGGCGCAGGGGCCCGCGGCGGCCGGATCTTGCGGCGCCGGAGGCACTGGGCGGC
>NC_041384.1:642512295-642521232 GCF_002162155.2 Triticum dicoccoides | reverse complement strand
AGACGACCCGGGCGGCGGCGGGAGCGACTTGGCCGCGGGGGCCCGGCTCGGGCCACGGCGGGCTTCGGCGGTGGCGGCGGCACGATGCCACGTGGCAGCCCCTCAGTGGCTGCGTGCGGCGGCGGTGTTTGTCCGGCGCGCGAGGTGGATTTTTTAGGGTTTCGGGGGGAGAGGAAGATCCGAAAACGGAGGGGTTCTTTAAATAGAGGTAGAGGGAGTTAGGAGAGTCCAAATGAGGTGCGGTTTTCGGCCACGCGATCGTGATTGAACGCTCTAGATGATGGAGCAGATTTAGGTGGGTTTTGGGCCAAATTGAAGGGGTGTTGGGCTGCAACACACACGAGGCCTTTTCGGTCCCTCGGTTAACCGTTGGAGTATCAAACGAAGTCCAAATGGTACGAAACTTGACAGGCGGTCTACCGGTAGTAAACCAAGGCCGCTTGGCAAGTCTCGGTCCAATCCGGAAATGTTTAATCCCCACACACGAAAGAAAGCTAGAAATGACCACCGGAGGAGAAGGAAGCGCCGGAATGCAAAACGGACAAAGGGGAAAATGCTCGAATGCATGAGATGAACACGTATGCAAATGCAATGCACATGATGACATGATATGAGATGCATGACAACGACAACAACACACGGAGACAAAGACCTGAACCCGAGGAAATAAATATAACTTAACGCCGGAAACGGCAAGAGTTGGAGTACAAATTGGGAAAGTTATATCCGGGGTGTTACACACCATCCACTACCAGCCCCGCACCGCCATCAATTCACAAGCACTGGCCGAATTCCTTGTCGATTGGGCCGAGACCCAGTACCTACCTCTAGCACCTGATTCCACCCATTGGCGGATGCATTTCGACGGCTCCAAGATGCGCACTGGCTTGGGAGCCGGCGTCGTCCTCACCTCTCCCAAAGGCGACAAGCTCAAGTATGCGCTGCAAATCCACTTTGCCGCCTCCAATACAACGCCGAGCGGTAGCCTACAGCATAGTCAACAGAGAGCTGGTGAGGCGCAGCGTCACTGGTGTCTACTAGCGCTGCGTAGAGCCAGAGCAAGGCCAAGCGATTCTCAAAGACATCCATCAAGGCGAGTGCGGCCACCATGCGGCTTCAAGAGCACTTGTCGCCAAAGCCTTTCGGCACGGTTTCTTCTGGCCAACTGCCTTGGAAGAGGCCAAGGAGCTGGTCCAAAGATGCAAAGGGTGTAAGAAGTTCAGCTCCAAGCCGCACCAGCCGGCTTCTGCACTCAAGACCATCCCCATTGCCTGGCCTTTCGCAGTTTGGGGTCTAGACATGGTGGGACCATTCAAAACAGCACGAGGTGGTTTAACTCACTTACTTGTCGCAGTGGACAAGTTCACCAAGTGGATAGAAGCAAAGCCAATCAAGAAGCTGAACGGTCCGACTGCCGTAACTTTCATCTCCGATATCACAATTCGGTACGGCATACCGCACAACATCATCACCGACAACGGCACAAATTTCGCCAAAGGCGCCTTGGCCCGTTTCTGCGCAACACAGGGCATCCGACTGGACCTAGCATCCGTCGCCCACCCGCAGTCAAACGGCCAAGTCGAACGAGCAAACGGCCTCATCCTGTCCGGCCTCAAGCCTCGGTTGATCGAGCCTCGGTTGATCGAGCCTCTGGAGCGCTCGGCTAGCTGTTGGCTCGACGAGCTGCCAGCCGTCCTCTGGAGTCTGCGCACGACTCCAAACAAGTCAACCGGCTTCACGCCCTTCTTCCTCATCTACGGTGCCGAAGCCGTCATCCCAACGGACATAGAGTTCGACTCCCCACGAGTCACCATGTACATCGAGGAGGAAGCAGAAGAAGCACGACAAGACGGTGTCGATCTGCTGTAAGAGGGCCGGCTGTTGGCACTTAGCCGGTCCAGCATCTACCAGCAGAGCCTGCGCCGATACCATAATAGGAAGGTCAGGCGAAGATCTTTCCAAGAAGGCGACCTTGTGCTCCGGCTGATCCAGCGAACAGCCGGCCAGCACAAGCTGTCGGTGCCTTGGGAAGGCCCTTTCATCATCAGCAAAGTACTCAGCAACGATTCCTACTACCTAATCGACGCTCAGAAGCCCCGAGCACGCAAGAGGGATGACTCCGGCAAGGAGACAGAGCGGCCATGAAATGCAAATCTCCTCCGAAGATTTTACAGTTGATGCAGTATGTACCACGCTACCTTTTGTATTAAAGTACCAAGACTTCGGGCCCCCCGAGGCGAGCTCGGGGACTGCCCTCTTTTGTCTGTATGATAAAAATTATGACTGCGAGTACGCTACTCCTTTTTTATGTCGTCTGGCACCGGGCTCGACAAGTCGGCCCGGGGACTTGCCACCTTGCACTATGAAATGCTTCCTGCAGTCGGACAAGTAGTGTGTAAACGCCTAAACCGTCTCTTGTTAGAAGCCGCAGCTCGCAGAGCGACTGTACAGTGGGCAGCAGTAAGGTAGAATGGGCATTCGCATGAAAAATGGCTAAGGACTCAAAGCAAAAAAATAGCTCAAGACAGCTTCCAGCCTTTCTCGCAAACCGACTGTCGGATAGTTGGATTGCTGTCTTCTATCTAACTTGCTCAAAAAATCTTGAAAACGGCTAAGTACTTGCTTTCCCAAAGTAGCCTAGCACTTGATCCAGCGATAGTCCGCAGAGCGGCTGTCCGATTGGCAAGGCAGGCAGCTAAGAGAAAGCGACAAAGGAAAAAAGCCAAAAGAACAATAAGCAAGAAAAGATATATATATATATATATATATATATATATATATATATATATATATATATATATATATATATATATATTTACATAACATAGGCCCTTGGCCGAATTGTCGAGTAGAGGTTCAAAATACACCCCGCGGGTGGAATTGTGCGAATTAACAAAGTTCTTCAAAGACTACTGAAGCAGACAAAACAAAGATACAGCAGCAGCTTAGGAAGCAGCAGACGGACTCGGAGGGTCGGAGGAGGCGCCAGCGCCAGGCGTCGGGGCGGCCGGCTGGCTAGTCTTGGCTTGATCGCCTCCGGCAGCAGTTGGGTCGATTGCATGCGGCTCGTTGCTGGAGGCACAGTCGAGCTGAGGCTGGCCGTCTGCTCTGTTTTCTGGTGCCTCCGCCTCGCCTCCGTCCTCCGCCTCACCCTCTTCCTCGACGCTGGAGCCAATCACCTCCGCCGAGTCCTCGCCGTAGTATGGGTTCATCCCAAACCACTCCGGCGGTACCTCCTCGCCATCTTCAGACCGCTCGGGGACGAAGATGCTGGTGTCGGTCTACTCAGCGATCGCCACAGCATGCTTGACGAGGGCGTGTTCCGCGACCGCCAGCTCCGGCTGGGCCTCCGACCGAAGCATGGCCAGCCAGTCTAGGTCCAGCCCCGGATACCATGCCTTGACGAACTCCAAGGCTCGACGCGCTCCAGCTCGGGCCGAAGAGCCCTTCCAGGCCTCAAGACGACCAGCCGCGACCTCCAGCCAGTCGGCCGTCAGGCTGGGGGTGCGCGGAGCCTGCATATCCGGCCACAGGGCGACAATCGCCTGGCCACTGACACGCTGAAGACGGCGCAGCATCCGGTGAGCTGGCCGGAGGTGAGCCTCGATGCTCAGGATGTGCTCATCAAGAGTTCGGGGGGCATCAGCGGCAATCTCTGCGCCCTCTGCCCTCCGACCTTCACGGTCAGCCTCGATGGCTTGGATGGCGGCCTGCGACTGCCCAGGGAAGAAGTCTGCAAAGACGCGAAGAAATGAAGAAGCTAGTCATAAACCAGGAGTCGGCACGACTTAAATCGGCAGCTCGAAGAAAGAAAATAAAGAGACTCACCATCAACGATGTCTTCAATCTCGTGGAAGCCGGAGGACAGCAGCGCCTCCTTGTCAGACCAGGAGGAGCGCTCGCTCGCGAACTCGGCCAAGAGGGCGGTTCCGTATCCTCCGCCTCCCTCTGCGACTTCACAAGCAACTCCTTCTGCTCTGCCAATTGAGTGGCCAGCAGATCGCGCTCTGTGGTGAGCTTGCTGCACTCCTCCTCTTTGGCGCGCAAAGCGGAGTTGGCGTCGCTCAGCTGCTGTTGAAGAGCAGTGTTGGCCCCTGAGAAGAAGAAAGAAAGAAGGCGTCAAGCCACCAGTAAAGAAGGTCGCCGGGGAGATCCGGCCCGACTGCTCAGCTGTCGGCCCTTATCTCGGGGACTACAGCCCGCGGGTGCGCCAGCGCACCCCCGCAAAGAAGGAAAAGGACTTACTCCGGCTCTCTGACAGATCGGCGGTCCGCTTGCCCAGCTCTTCAATGTTATGGATGAAGGTAGTGACGCGGAGGTTGTGGTAATCCTGTGACGAACGTTTCAGACAAAAGGTTAATACCCAAAGTTCATCAATTGAAGTTCTGAGCTGCCTGCTCAGCAGCCAGCCCAAAACTCGGGGACGACACCCAGTGGGTGCGCTGGCGCGCCCCCACAGAGAGGAACAAAAAAAACAACAAAGGCCAAAAGGACAAACATACCCGGACGGCTGCCCGCGACGCCAGGTACGCCTTGGTGCAATTCTGGAGAGCGTCGCCCTCAGCGCGAAGCTTCGCCTGGACGTCCAGGAGCGGCTGTTTCAGCGGCCCTATGTTGCCTCCTCGCACCCACCCAGTAGGCGCGGCGCTTGTCGCCTCGGCGTCTGGGATCGCCGAGCTGGCGGTGCCGGCTTCCAGGGGACGGGGCGCCGAAGTCGCCTTCTCCAGACGGTGGCGCATTGGCAAGCTGACTTGAAGAAGTAGCCTCGCCACGGCCTCGTCTTCCGTCGGCGGCACCGGAGGGCCCACTGGCTGCCCGCCCTGCGCACCTTCAGATGGCGGCAGAGGCGACGGCGGAACATTCACCTCCGGCGTAGAGGGGTCGCCGCCCTCCCCCTCCACGACGGGGTTCTCCCCGCCGGCTTCCCCAGTCTGCCCCGTGAACTCCGGAGGCGGCGACGCAGAGTTCAACGGGGTGACGAGAACCGCCGACTGGTGGCGTGCGGCTTCCTCGGCCTGCTGCTTCGCCGCGGTGGCGGCTTCGGCCTCCGCCCTGTCGGCCTCCGCCTTCTCCAGGCGGAGGGCCTCTTCTTCGTTGCGCTTCTCCTGCGCATTCCGCTTCGTCGCCTCCCGGAGGTCAGCAGCGGGGTCAATCCGCCGAGTGGTGGCGGACGTCTCCGCTGACCCCATGACGGAGGCGGCGGTGACCCTCTCAAGAGAGAGGGGAGCCCTGAAGCAAGAGGGGCAAGCAGAGACTCAGACAAATCACGAAGAAAGAATAAAACTTTGAAGACAGAATACTTATGCGGAGACCAACGGCGGCTTCTTCACTTCCTTACGGAAGCGGACGGCCTTCGCGGCCGCCTCGTCCCGCCGGGTCGCTGCAGCCGAACCCTTGGGCTTCTTCGGCCGACTGCCGAACAAGGTCGGCACGGCCCTGCGTTTCTTCCCGCTGCCTGGAGCGCCCGGCGCGGCAGAAGAACCCGCGCCAGGCTGGCTGGCTCCTAGCCGATGGCGAGGGGCGAATTCTCCTTCGTCGTCGTCGTCAGGCCAGTCGGTGAAAGTGGCTGAAGGCCTGAAGTCGCCCGCTGTTCCTCCTCCTCCCTCGGCGTCATCTTCCAGAGCCGCCGCCCCCAGATCGGGGTCGTCGACGTCGCTCTTCGCCCGGTTGGCGAGGAACTCGCGGGCCGGCCCCGACGTGCCGGCTGGTGGGTGAAGAAGGGATTCTAACCAAAGACGACTGGTCAAGACAAAACTCGGAAAGAAGAGGACAATCCAAAGAATGAAAAGAAAGGCGACTCACCATGGGCGGGGGGTTGGCGCGGGAGTACAGCTCCTTGCCGAATCGCTAGTCCTCCAGGAGCCTGCTGTCCGAGAGATAGTTCACCATGAAGGCCACCTCTTCGTGAGGCATGTCCTTGGTGCACATCCGACTCGGGTCGGGGTGCCCGCTCATCTGGCATATCATATGAGGGCGGCCTTGGAGTGGGAGAACTCGGCGCGAAACGAAGGCGGCTGTCGGATTTCGGGTTCTGGTAGACCCTTGAGGTTCGAACACTGGGGTGCGTGCGGAGATTTCGCCTCCTACCTACCTGCACCCCCCGCCATGCTAGAATCTAAAACTAAGGAAAGAACAACACAAGAGACACAGGGTTTATACTGGTTCGGGCCACCGTTGTGGTGTAATACCCTACTCTAGTGTGTGGTGTGGTGGATTGCCTCTTGGGCTGATGATGATGAACAATACAAGGAAGAACAGCCTCGCGAGGGTCTGTTCTTGGCTAGGGCGATGAACTGCTCGAAGGAGTTCAGTCACCTTTCTCTCTCTCTCTCTCTCTCTCTCTCTCTCTCTCTGCTTCCTCCAACCGACTGAACCCCCTTGCTATGTGGGTGGCTGGTCCTATTTATAGAGGCCCTGGTCCTCTTCCCAAATATCGAGCGGGAAGGGAGCCAACAATGGCGGGCTAATTTGAAGGGGGACAACAAGTATCAGCTATCCTGACAAAAGTAGTCTTCGCCTGCGCAAAGCTCTGGTGATGACGCCGTCTTGGGCTCCACGGTGACCTCCTTCTCGTAGTCCTCCTGGTCTTGGTCTCGTTGCACCGAAATGGCAACCTTTGCCTGATGCCTCGGTACTCCGTGGCTGCGCTTGCTCCCTTTGCACCAAAGAGGAAAGGAGGACGCTGCGCGGCTGGCACCCGCCTGGCGCCCTGAGTCGTCATGGCTTGCGTCACGGGTACCTCACGAGGTACCCCGCCTTGATCTCTCCGCCTCCTCGTGAGCCAGCCTGACGAGGCCGTGCCTGAGGAAGCTCCGTGTCGTCCGCCCCGCGAGGCTTGGCCCCTCACGAGGGTCTTGGGTTTGTGTTGGTGAAGGTGGGCCGCACTGGGTCCCCTTTTGAGCCACGCCGCAGGCCGCAGGCAGGCAAGTCTGGGGACCCCCGTTCCCAGAACGCCGACAGTAGCCCCCGGGCACAAGGCGCGCCCGTACTTGGCCGTGCTGGGAGGCGAAAGGGCAGGAGCGAAGCGCCGCGGGCCCTAACAGCCTGCGGCCTTGGGTGCCGCGTGGCGGTTGATTGGACGTGGGTGTCTCCACTTCCCCATGGCGCCTCGGCAACTGCACGGATTAGACAAGTCCCTGCATGCGAAGCGGGTCATGATTACCTGCGATCGTGGGGGCCGTCGGTTGGCCCTCGCCAACGATAAGTACTGATCGACGCGCGCCCTTCCAGTTCATCTCCCCTTACTTCTCCTTCTTCTCCATGGCCCCGTCGAGGAGGTTCTCGGCCACAGAGAAGGGGAAGGCCTGCCAGGTTGTGCATGCCTCTCCTCCGCCCAAGCGCGGCCGAGGGCGCCCCCGCAAACATCCTGTGGCCACCACGGCAGCTCCCCGCGGCCACGGAGATGCTTTCCAGCATGGTGGTGGGCAGACTACTGCGACCAGGGGGTGCGCTCCGGGTGCGCGTCCCCCCATGCCGCGCTTCCACGCTGCTGAGGTGCTGCCGAAGTTCGTCGTGTGGTCGGTGGAGCCAACTAGCACCCGGCTTCCTCTTCCTCGCTTCCTCCTCGGCGAGCTCCCGGCCGGCGCCCCGGGTAGCCTCTGGCTTCAGGCCGACGGCTGCTGCAGCCGGGCCTCATGGGTTTCACTGGAGGTCTCCGCAGCCGGGAGCCTGGCCCTGGCCCACGGTTGGCAGTCGTTTGCCCGCGCGCGCGGCCTGGGCCGTCGGTGCACCTTACACTTCAAGTTCGACGGTGATGCCACCCTCTACGTGAGGGTGTTTGGGGAAGATGGTCGCCGCGCAGGGTGCTGCCCCGAGGGTGATGACCGCGGCTGGGAACCCGGCTCTGGCGATGATGGAGAGGGCAGCGCTTGCGCGGCCAGCGGCGCTCAGGGTTCCTCAAGCTTCTCCGGTTCTTCTTCAGGCGGCGACTCTTCTAGCGGTGGCCGTGGTCAGCCTCCACGCCGTCGTATCTGCTTGGGAGGTGGTAGCGTGTCCGCCACCGTCGCGCCCTGGTGAAGCGCGAGAGGGAGTCCGCCTGAGCTCCGGAGGCAGCTCGGGCTTCACTGCGGGCCGGTGCAAGGCGAGCTGCACCAGCTTTGTTCTTCCTTTTCCTTTTTCCTGCATAAAAAGGACCGTAGTGTGGAGCCCCGCGGGGGCATGTATGGGTTACTGCTGTTAATCATCGTTTTGCTTTCTTTATCGTACCTTCTGGCTACCTGCTCACGCGTGGATGGTTCCCAGCCCCAGCCGTGGGGGCGACCGACCCAGGCCTTGTGTCTGTGTCGCGGTGCCCGAGGGGCACAGACTGGAGGGGTGCTCCTGCAAGGGGCCTAGGTCGCGAACCCTTTGAATGACTAGGATAGGAACTCTCGCGAGGGCGCTCGGCTGCCCCCCCTCGCGAGGCTTTGCACCAGAGAAATCGAGGCAGGAGAATGAAAGGTCGAAGAACCGCAAGCCAAAGATGGTAACAACTTCAATAAAACTTCGAATGAGAATGAACAAGCCAACTGCGGAAAGAAAATGAAAGGCCGCGTCCGACACCTAATCTAGTCTTCGACGTCTTCTCACCAGCGCGGAGCTAAGTGCTGCCACTAGGCGTGGGAGGGAGCCCCAGGGCCTGAGGCCGGCACTCCTGAGACTCTGGGGCGTGTACAGCCCCAACTCATTGTTATGTGAGAGTGTCACGGGAGGCGAGCTTCACAGGCGTTGTCCTTCTTCACAGGCTCCGGGCCTTTTCCAAAACGCGACAGCTTCACAGGCATTCGCCTTCTTCACAGGCTCCGGGCCTTTTCCAAAACGCGATAGCTTCACAGGCACTCGCCTTGCTTCACAGGCTCTGAGCCTGTTCCAAAACGCGATAGCTTCACAGGCACTCGCCTTGCTTCACAGACTCTGGGCCTTTTCCAAAACGCGATAGCTTCACATGCACTCGCCTTG
>NC_041384.1:642489958-642512031 GCF_002162155.2 Triticum dicoccoides | reverse complement strand
CTGGGCCTTTTCCAAAATGCGATAGCTTCACAGGCACTCGCCTTGCTTCACAGGCTCTGGGCCTTTTCCAAAACGCGATAGCTTCACAGACACTCGCCTTGCTTCACAGGCTCTGGGCCTTTTCCAAAACACGATAGCTTCACAGGCACTCGCCTTGCTTCACAGGCTCTGGGCCTTTTCCAAAATGCGATAGCTTCACAGGCACTCGCCTTGCTTCACAGGCTCTGGGCCTTTTTGGGGGTAGAACCTTCGGAGGTGCTGGATGTTCCATGCATTCTGGACCGGCACTCCCTCTTGAGTCTCCAAGCGCGCGGAGCCGGGCCTGGAAACATGAACAACCTTGAACGGGCACTCCCACATGGGAGAGAGCTTGTGCAGTCCCTCCCTGGAGAGAACCCACCTGAGCACGAGGTCTTCTACCTCAAGAGTCCTAGGTCGGATGTTGCGGCAGTGATATCGCCGCAGCGCTTGTTGGTACCTCGCCGCTCGCAGGGCGGCTTCTCGGCGATGTTGCTCCCCCAGCACGAGGTCCATCCCCCGCATGGCGTCCTGCTGCGCCTCATCGAACGGCAGGACCCGCGCGGAGCGACATCTCACCTCGTGAGGGAGGACTGCTTCCGCTCCGTAGACCAGGAAGAACGGGGTCTCTCCAGTCGGCTTGGTCGCAGTGGTGCGGATGGACCACAACACGGACTGAAGCTCGTCGTACCAACCTCTGCCGCGGGCCTCCAGCTTCTTCTTGAACGTCCTGGTATTGAGGCCCCTCAGGACCTCCGCGTTTGCCCGCTCAGCCTGGCCGTTGCTTCGGGGGTGCGCCACTGAAGCGTAGCATATCTGCGTTCCAAGGTTAGCACAGTATGTTTTGAACAGGTTACTGGTGAACTGCGAACCATTGTCCGTGATGATTCGATTCGGCACCCCGAACCGGCTCACGATGCCCTTGATGAACTTGACCGCGGAACCCGCGGGAATGGTGCGTTCAGCCTCTACTTCAGCCCACTTGGTGAACTTGTCCACGACAACGTAATGGTAGCGGTAGCCCCCTGGCGCCCGAGGAAACGGGCCCAAGATGTGCAGCCCCCAGACTGCGAATGGCCATGAAAGGGGGATAGTCTGCAAGCCTCCTGCTGGCTGATGAATCTGCTTGGCGTGGAACTGGCAGGCTTCACAAACTTTCACTAGTTCCACAACATCATTGAGCGCGGTGGGCCAATAAAACCCACTGCAGAACGCCTTGCCGGCGAGGGTCCGTGATGATGAATGATGTCCGCAGTCTCCGCCATGTATATCTTCCAGTAGTTCCTTCCCTTGCTCCCTGGAGATGCAGTGCAGGGATACATCGTTTGGTTGCTTCCGGTAGAGCTCTCCATCTTTGATGCAGTATGCCGTGGCCTGGCGTGCCACTCGCTCTGCTTCCTCCTCCTTCTCCGGCAGGGTCCCTTGTGTTAAGTAGCTCCGGAGCGACGAGATCCAACATCCCTCCTGAGGTTCCATCGTCAGGAGCAGGCGTGCTCCCGAGGCCGGGCCACAGGCCGGAGCTCCTGAGGCAGGTGGTTGGGGGAGCTCCTCCTGGGGCTGAGCCATGTTTGATAATGATGGCAGGGCTGAAGGCTTGAAGAGCCGCTCCTCGAAAATGCCAGGCTCCTGAGGTACCCGCTTGGACGCACGTTTGGCGATGTCATCGGCTTCCTGATTGGTGCCACGGGGCACATGCTGCAACTCCAACCCCCAGAACCGCTTCTCCATCCTGCGGACCTCCGCCAGGTAGGCTTCCATGTGCTCATCCTTCGGCTTGTACACCTTGTTGGAGAAGTTGACGAGGAGCTATGAATCTCCCTTGATGGTGAGGCGTTTCACCCCCAGGGCAGCTGCGGCCTTTAAGCCCGCTATTAGACCTTCATACTCCGCTATGTTGTTGGAGACCTTTTTGCCTTGCTGGAAACAGAGCTGCACGGTGTTATAGAGCTTGTCCTGAGTGGGCAATATAAGCACCACCCCAGCCCCAGCGCCATGCCCGGAGAACGCCCCATCGAAGTACATGACCCAGCCTTCTGGCGCCTCGCTTCCCGGGGACAGGGACCGATCCTCGTCGGCCTTGAGGCCTGGTGCCTCCGTCCATTCTGCCACAAAATCCTCCAACGCTGCTCCCTTGATGACTCTGGTCATGCTGAATTCGAGCTAGAATGCTTGCAGCTCTATGTTCCACTCGGTGACCCTACCAGCTGAATTGGGGCTCCTGAGCACTCTCTCCAGGGGGTATGACGAGACGGCCTTGATGGGGTGACCCTAAAAATAGTCCTGCAGCTTGCGCGAGGCCACCAGTAGCGCAAGGAGGAGTTTCTGAGGCATGGGGTACCGTGGCCTTGCATCCCGCAACACCGTGCTGACGAAGTACACTGGGTGCTCGACGAGGTGGAGTGCGTCAGTGCTGGTGGCTCCCTTCGGAGACCTTGGCGCCTCTTGAGGCAATGAGGACTCCTGGGAATGGCCATCTCGGAGTGGGGCCTCTTCCGCTTCTGGTGCGCCCCTCTGCGGCGACTGATCCTGCTCAGCCGCTGTAGCGGTTTCTGTGGGTGTCGGGGATATACCCCGCGGTGTAAACCGGCCGGAAGTTAATCCGGACGGACTTGGCGGTTTATCTGAAGACCCGCCCTGACCTTGGCGGTATACAAGCAATCCGCTTGGTTGTTATGATTCACTGGTAACCCGGCGGGCGGATCAGACGGATGACAAGGCCCAAGGCCTGGAAGGCCGGTTCAACTATTGTGGGCCGGTTTAAGAGGAAAGGAATATCTACCTTACAAAGAGTTAAGACCAAGACTTGTATCCGGTTTGTATTAGAGATAGACTAGTCCTAATCCTAATAGGACTCCACATGTAAACCGCCCCTTCAACATATATAAGGAGGGGCAGGGCTCCCCAAAGAGGGACAAGCTAGAAGCTACAGGCTACAAGCAAGAAGAAACAATCTTAGGGCTAGACACAAAGAGGAGAGCCGGTTTACGGCGACTCCCTCGTGATGATAATGAGACCTAGCCTCAAACAGCATGTAGGGTTTTTACCGGATGATGTTTCCCGGGGCCCGAAGCTGTCTAAATCCCTGTCTTGTGTTGCGTCTCTCGATTCCGCTCAACCCCTCTCAAGCTACCACATAGATGCGTTGGCCTCGCGACTAAGTCCTGACACTAAGGACATCTCCCGTGACAAATCCACGACAGTTGGCGCCCACCGTGGGGCCTGCGCACGGTGGTGTTGAGTTCTTGGAGGGATCTCTCAAGGGGATCGAGGAAGCTTGTAATTTTTCGGATGAAAGAGCCGGTTTGAAAGGATTTGTATCGGTTTTAAGTTTTATGGATCCAGATTTAAGGATCTATGAGATTTAAAGTTCAAGAATTGTACATCCACGGCTGCGTCTCGCCGAAACCAACTATGACCTGGAGAGGAGTCAAAACCGGCTGGGTTGACCCGCCGTGTCCCTCTGCTTTGGGCTGCCCTCACGGTTTCCGCGTCTGTGACCCGGAAAAGATGGCCACGGCCCGTGGCTGGACTGGACTCCGGCCTTCCGTCCAAGTCACTACTGCTCTTGGTCTACATCTGTTGGAAATATGCCCTAGAGGCAATAATAAAAGTGTTATTATTATATTTCTTTGTTCATGATAATAGTCTTTTATTCATGCTATAACTGTATTATCCGGAAATCGTAATACACGTGTGAATACATAGACCACAATATGTCCCTAGTAAGCCTCTAGTTGACTAGCTCGTTGTGATCAACAGATAGTCATGGTTTCCTGGCTATGGACATTAGATGTCGTTGATAACAGTATCACATCATTAGGAGAATGATGTGATGGACAAGACCCAATCCTAAGCATAGCACAAAGATCGTGTAGTTCGTTTGCTAGAGCTTAGCCAATGTCAAGTATCTCTTCCTTTGACCATGAGAGCGTGTAAGTCCTGGATACCGTAGGAGTGCTTTGGGTGTATCAAACGTCACAATGTAACTGGGTGACTATAAAGGTGCACTATAGGTATCTCCGAAAGTATCTATTGTTTTATGCGGATCGAGACTGGGATTTGTCACTCCGTATGACGGAGAGGTATCTCTGGGCCCACTCGGTAATGCATCATCATAATGAGCTCAAGGTGACCAAGGTGTTGGCCACGGGATCATGCATTACGGTACGAGTAAAGTGACTTGCCGGTAATGAGACTGAACAAGGTATTGGGATACCGACGATCGAGTCTCGGGCAAGTAACGTACCGATTGACAAAGGGAATTGTATACAGGGTTTGATCGAATCCTCGACATCGAGGTTCAACCGATGAAATCATCGAGGAGCATGTGGGAGCCAACATGGGTATCCAGACCCCGCTGTTGGTTATTGCCCGAGAGTGGTCTCGGTCATGTCTGCATGTCTCCCGAGCCCGTAGGGTCTACACACTTAAGGTTCGGTGACGCTAGGGTTGTTAGGAAGACTAGTATGTGACTACCGAATGTTGTTCAGAGTCCCGGATGAGATCCCGGACGTCACGAGGAGTTCCGGAATGGTCCGGAGGTAAAGTTTTATATATGGGAAGTTGTTAAACGGGCACCGGAAAGTTTCGGGGTCATACCGGTATTGTACCGGGACCACCGGAAGGGTTCCGGGGGTCCACCGGGAGGGGCCACCCCTCCCGGGGGGCCACTTGGGCTGCGTGGGGATAGCAGCCAGCCCCTAGTGGGCTTGGCGCCCCCCCCCTTGGGCCCATGCACCTAGGGTTGGGGGGGAAACCCTAAAGGGGGCGCACCCCCCTTGCTTGGGGGGCAAGCCCCCCACCCCTTGGCCGCCGCCCCCCTAGGGTTTTCCCTAGAGGGCCGGCCCCCTTGCCCTTTCCCCTATATATAGAGGGGTGAGGGGAGGGCTGCAAAACAACACAAGCCAAGGCGCAGCCCCTCCCCTCCCCATCACCTCTCCTCCTCCGTACGTGCTCGGCGAAGCCGTGTCGGAGTACTGCTGCACCAACTACACCACGCCGTCGTGCTGCCGTTGGAGCAATCTTCCTCAACCTCTCCTTCCCCCTTGCTAGATCATGAAGGAGGAGACGTCCCCGTCCCGTACGTGTGTTGAACGCGGAGGTGCTGTCCGTTCAGCACTTGGACATGTGCTCGGGCTTGCTCTACCTCAGCTGAGTGGCCGCCTCTTCCAAACTGCTGCAGTGCCTTGCCTGCTCAAACTGCTGTGCCCCCCCGCTGTCGTACTTCGCCTCCTCAGCCGGGCACTTCGGCCGCCCTTCCGCTCCACTGCGGTCGGCTCCCGAGCCCCGTGAACCGGTCTTGTTCGCCTCGCTGACTCTTGCAGGCGCCGGTCTAAACCGCCTCATCCAAGTAGCACCTCCGGGCTACCGACGGATTACCTCTCGCGCAACCTCAAGTCGCCGGCCGCCTTGCTCGTCTCGCTGATCCGAGCGTCTCCCCTGTTAAGTCGCTGCTCCACCTTGTCCTCAGGCACTTCGCCGCCGTGATATCAGCCTGCTTGTGAACCGCCTCGAGTTATCGCTGGGCTCGTTGCCCCCGCTTGGCCCTGTCATGGCCGCACCAGCAGGCCACCTCCATCACAGGCGTTGCCTCAATCCGCCATGCGGTTCTCGAGATATTCCAGAGAGTTGCTGCCGCCATGGTTGCCGGAGCGCGTCCCCGAGCCATCGCTGCCGCGATCCAACCCAGCCCCGCTTCAGAGTCGCTGCCGCCGACTCACCGTCGCGACCGCACCTCCTGAAGCTGTTCGCGGCCTCACTTTCGAGACGGCCCCGCTCCTAAGCCGTCGGCCGCGTGTCTCATCTCCACAGCCGCGAGCCCAGACCGGGTCGCTGGTTTGGCCGGCTCCGGCGTCCCCCGCGCTAGCTCTGCGGATCCGCATCCACCTCTGTTGCTCCGAAGCCGCTGTCACGGCCGCGCTGGCCCATCTCGGACTCATCTTCGCCCTTAAATCGCTGCTACAGCGTCCGCCTCAAGCCGAACCAGCTTCCACCGGCCTCCGTCGGGCTGCCTCCGCCTCATCACTCTGCTTTCGAGCTGTGCTGACTCCGTGCGCTGCTGTTCCATTCATTGCCACCGGCCCTCCGCTGCCGGCCTACTGTTCCTTTTTCTGCTATGAGCCGGCCTCACCGAGTCGCCGCCGGGTCACTCCTGAGCGGCCTTGCCTTCGCCTTGTTGCCCTACTTCGCCCGTGCGTCAAGGCCGCTGTGACCACAACCCGTCCTGCTCTTTCTTGCAAGAACGGTGCAAGAAATGTATGCAGGCGCATACACTTCCAGAGAGATGGACAGGACAGAGCGCCCGTGTGCATGCAAAGAGCAATCCGGGGGACCGGAGGAAGCACTAGTATTCCAAGGGCCAGCCTGTATTTTGACCACAGGAGTAACTGGTTTTCAAGCATCCCATACGAGAGATCAAAGTACTACTTCATAAAGCGGACAAAGACAATGGATCAATACTAGTACTAGTATATACGTGCTCACTTTCCAAGATCCAACTACCTGTCATCCAATGTGGAGCCCGAGCACTATTTCGTCTGGAGAAAACCAAGGAGTCATCAGTTTTTCATCTGCTGCCAAATAAACCAGCTGAAGCCTAAGGAAGAGACAATTGACTGCAACAAGTGCCGTGATGATCAATCAGTTGACCGCCGAAATGACGTCACTCCGCGGGCATAGGTCTCATGTGTCCTTGATGGAGTTTGGGCCAGCGTTCACCCTGCAGGCACACGACTGAAGCCTGCTAAAAAAAAGGAAAAAAAGAGGGTCAAACATGACCCGGAGGGTCCATCTGAGCCGACCGGTGCAACGTTTTAAGCCGCCGCCTCTGTTGCGGTGACCGGATTATTCGTCCTCCAAAGCCGTTTGCCATCTGCAAACATCAGGTGATGTCCATCCAAGTCTGTTTTTAACACATATTGTTTTTTTATCAAAAGAACAATTTATCTTTGCCATGGTCTGCAATGTTTTTGTGCAGGATAATTATTTATGACAAGGGTATTGTTATACCGCAGACCTGGAGCGCGTGCCAGCATAATTTTGCACTAGCATTCTTCCGGGTCATGCTGCTCGATGGATCTACATGCAAATTGCTGCCCCCGCTGTTCGGTTTACATCCGTCCGCGCATGCGGCCGACTCATTGTCTGCGCCGGCTTACAAACGTCACGGCCGACTCACCCGTCCGCACCGGATTATTACACTATGGCCAGTTCACTTGTGATTGATTTCAGCATCACCATGGTGATCATCAACTCCGCGGTGATTATTTCTGGCCTGGCACATCAGGTGATATTCATCTAAAATATATTTTATTGGCACATATTATTTTTTGTCAAAGAGCAGTTTATCTTTGTCTTGGTCTGCAATATTTTTGATGCAGGACAGTTGTTCACTACATCAAAAACGGCGTGGTTAACTCGCCCGTCCGCGCCGGTTTACAACACCGCGGCCGGTTCATCTGTTTGAGCTGCCTATGATGCTGAGGTCATCTTTTCTGTCCATTTCTCACGGCCTGGTCTACATCAACATGCCAGGCTGCACCTATCTGCATGGGATGTTTATTGAAGTATGAGCAAGTCAAAGCTTGGGTAGCCCGACTTTTTTTCTTCAAATTGGAGGCAAATTATTATCAACCACCGTCTGCACTGGATGGTTCAATGGGCAGGCGCACAAGTCGCCGCCACTACAGTTTGATTAACTTCAAATTGCCAGTTGGAAGGAGACATTGGCCAAGTTGCTAACACGGCTCATACGGGATCATTTATAACCCGCCGCAGTCATCACAACCTTCTGTGGATTCACATCGTGTTATCAACACCAATGATATACAAGTTATGCCGGTTTATATCACGGTCAAATATGGAGAGTCTCAAGCCAACTCCTCGAGTCACCTTTGAGACTCGGGGGCTACGATGACATGGCTCAGTGAATCTTGCCAGTTTCAGAAAATTTAAGAACCCCAGGACGATGGAGGGAAGGATAACCCGGTCCCGGAGGCTACTGTTATATTGATAAAAGTTTAAAGGCCGTCAGAAAATTTCCGGCTAAAAATAAGGATTCCGATTTGAAATCCGGTTCAAGGGAAAGATGTCTCCTACAAAGCTTTGAAGATCTCAATATCCGGTTCAAAATCCCGGTCCAAGAAGGATTTATCTCTTGCAAAAAGTTAAAGGGTGCCGAAGAAGACTTGCTGCCATGATGCGCGGTCCAAACATGGGTATCATGCCTTATTGGCTTATCATATTATTGGTCACTTGGGGGCCTGGTCGTATCCGAACCATAGCCACGCCTCTTGATCGGCCTAGTGCCATAACATCACTGGGGGCCTTGGTCGTGTCCGAACCAATGCGACACCTTTTGATAGGCGACAGCCACCAGATCACTTGGGGACATGGTCAAGTCTGAACCAGTCACGCCTCTTGGTCGGCCTAAGGCCACAAAATCACTTGGGGGCTTGGTCGAACCTGAACTATTGCCACGCCTCTTGATCTGGCATATATGCCACGAATCATTTGGGGACCTGGCTGACTTGAACCATAGCTACACCTTATTGGGAGCTTGGTCGTGTTCGACCATGGTAACACCATCTGATCGGCTCAGTAAAGCCTCTTTTTGCAAATGGTCTTATCATTGCCTTTGCTTCCATATTTTTTCATAACTGTTATTTGATTTTTGTTGCGTTTTTTAAACCGACAACGTTTGAATCCGGTTCAACTGTCAATTACAAATTGACGGAACACGGTCAAATCTTAATCCGGAGGCCATCTGCCCGGTTTGATTTTCTGTTACCATCCTATTATGGAGTAAACCGGTGTTTATCAACCCGGCTTGACTTTCAATTACAAGTTGTCAATACAGGATCAAGTTATAATCCGGAGACTATCAGCCCGGTCTGGTTTGACTACGAGTCGCCAGTATTATATATGGTTAAACCGGTGTTTGTCACAACCCGGTACGGTTTATCATCAACCGGCACAGTATGAAAGGAGTTATCATTACTCAAGATTGGGGTTATCACTCTTACTACAAAAAATTGGTAAACCAATGATGTGATTCAATATCACAGGTATGATATATTTCATTGATTATTCTTAAGTGCAGCCTTGGTTATAAACCTGGGTTATATGTTGGGCATTATGACCCGTCCGGCGGTAAACCGCCAGGACACTTTAAACTTGTTGTATGCAGAGACAGGTTGAATAAAGCATGATGATAAATTATCCGGTGTTTATTAAACCGGCCTGGCTTTAAGACGATAAGTCGCCAGTATATGATGGGAAATTATCCGGAGTTTATTAAACCGGCCTGGCTTTGGACTATACGTCGCCAGTATATATTTGGATTGCACCATTGGAATCATGCGCTTATAAATGATTGGGTTATATTATTCAAATAGCCAAATTTGGCTGAATTTTCATTATGATATTGGATGAATTTTTCATACCGGATTATATTATCTTGAATAGCCAACATGGCTGGATTTTTATGGTTATTAGTAACCGGTATTATTGAGTTTTCAAAGTCGCTTTAGCGCAATAGTTATTATTTTATAAAAGGATATGATTTATTCTACAATGGAAGGAATAGTCCCGAGTCGCTGCAGGCTCACGACCCGGTACTTGGGGGCTACATTATTCAAATTGAGATTACATGCAAGTCTCATGTCGCTGCAAGCATGCACCATGACACTTGGGGGCTAATGCAAAGTCATTTTTTGCTCATCTTATTGAAGACCCGACTCATCATATTATAATGAGCAGGCCCTTGGGGGCTACCAATTGCCTCTGTCAACAACTCAAGGTACACAAGTTAAATCCATTATATTGAAGGGTCCACTGCTCAGTTCGTAAAGCACAAGGCTCTTAACCTTATGGACGTGGATTCAAGCCCATGATGGGGGTTACGTCATATGATGTTATTTTCATTGAAGTATATATCAAGTCCCAACTCAATATTATCTTACTGAGCCGGCCCTTGGGGGCTACACATCATTGCTCAAATCTACATGATTATATTTACAAAGTCCCTGCTCATTATTGCATAAATGACCCGGCCCTTGGGGGCTACACTGGTTGAAGTTTTATGAGTATAAGGCAATTTTAAGTCCCTGGTTGCTGCAAGCATGACAACCCGACACTTGGGGGCTACATAGTATGGAGTATTCAGTTTTTACTAGTCACTAGGATGAACAACATGGATTTCTTTGAAAGTGGCAGTATTTATATTGAAGCAAAGTCTTAAGCCACCACTTTGTTCTGCTCAAAGACTTGGGGGCTACAGGTAATATGCATATAAGGAGAAATATTTTCAAATTCTCAGTTTTGAGCAAACCAGATTGACACGATGTCACCAATTAATCATTACGACCCTGTGGCTGCAACCCGGCATCATCAACAATCATAACCCGGCGTCTATAAATGGTCATAATCCGGGATCATCAGTTTTTATAACCCGACCATTTTGGTAATGTTAAACCGGCAAGTTTTTACATCTTCAAACCGGTTGAATATCAGATGAGTATTTCAAGACCAATATTTCTTAAACCGGCGCTTTGGAAGCTGACTCAAGTGGATTATTCTTTGCAATATTTTTCTATGAGAAACCAACGTCAGCAATTTAAGTATGAAGCTGGTTTATTGACCCGGATTTTCTAGAAGAAGGAAATGACAAGGATTCAGAATGATCAGATGCCGGTTTACAAGAATTCTTAACCCGGAGCATAGTCTGTCAAATTTGTTCTTGTATTTGTTTTACAGGATCAGTTTAACATGGATAAATCCAAATTAAACTAGGGGCTAATGTCGGGGATATACCCCGCGGTGTAAACCGGCCGGAAGTTAATCCGGCCGGACTTGGTGGTTTATTTGAAGACCCGCCCTGACCTTGGCGGTATACAAGCAATCCGCTTGGTTGTTATGATTCACTGGTAACCCGGCGGGCGGATCAGACGGATGACAAGGCCCAAGGCCTAGAAGGCCGGTTCAACTATTGTGGGCCGGTTTAAGAGGAAAGGAATATCTACCTTACAAAGAGTTAAGACCAAGACTTGTATCCGGTTTGTATTAGAGATAGACTAGTCCTAATCCTAATAGGACTCCACATGTAAACCGCCCCTTCAACATATATAAGGAGGGGCAGGGCTCCCCAAAGAGGGACAAGCTAGAAGCTACAGGCTACAAGCAAGAAGAAACAATCTTAGGGCTAGACACAAAGAGGAGAGCCGGTTTACGGCGACTCCCTCGTGATGATAATGAGACCTAGCCTCAAACAGCATGTAGGGTTTTTACCGGATGATGTTTCCCGGGGCCCGAAGCTGTCTAAATCCCTGTCTTGTGTTGCGTCTCTCGATTCCGCTCAACCCCTCTCAAGCTACCACATAGATGCGTTGGCCTCGCGACTAAGTCCTGACACTAAGGACATCTGCCGTGACAAATCCACGACAGTGGGCCTTCCCGGTTCCTGTTCCGCCTCATCCCGGGCCGCTGCTACGGTTTTGATTCGACGCTCCTCTCTGACTGCCACCAAGTCTGCGCTGGCGGAGTAGGGAGTGGCGGCGAAGTAAAGCACCAGGGGCTCTTGAGGGCGCGGGGCCACCATGACCGGTGGACTAGTCATGTATCTCTTGAGATCCTAGAACGCCTTGTCGGCCTCTTCAGTCCACTCGAAGGGCCCCTTTTTCTTCATTAACTGGAAGAAAGGTATCGCTCGCTCCCCCAACTTGGAGATGAAGCACCCTAGCGCAGTCACGCGCCCCGTGAGCTTCTGCATTTCTCTGAGGGTCTTTGGCGGGCTCATGTCTTCCACTGCCTTGACCTTCTCCGGGTTAGCCTCGATGCCTCAGTGGGACACAAGGAAACCCAAGAGCTTGCCCGAGGGGACTCCGAACACACACTTCTCTGGGTTGAGCCGTAGGTTCACTGCATTGAGGCTCGCAAAGGTTTCCTCCAGGTCTTGTATCAAGGTCCTGGCCTCCCGAGATTTTACCACGATGTCATCGACGTAAGCTTTGACATTCTTCCCGAGCTGCGGGCCCAGGGTGATGTGCATCAGCCACTGAAAGGTCGCCCCTGTGTTACGCAGCCCGAACGGCATGCATGTGTAGCGGTACACCCCACACGGGGTTAGGAAGGCTATCTTCTCGACGTCTTCTACCGCCATCTTGATCTGGTGATACCCAGAGAAGGCATCCAGGAAGCATAACAGGTCACATTCCGCAGTGGAATCGACGATCTGCCGATGCGGGGGAGCAGGAACGGATCTTGCGGGCACGCTTTGTTGAGGTTGGTGAAGTCGACACACATGCGCTCCTTCCCTCCTTTCTTTGGCACAACGACAGGGTTGGCCATCCAATCTGGGTATCAGACCTCGCGAATGACCCCAGCGGCCTCTAATTGGCAGGTCTCTTGGATGATGAAGGCCTGCTTTTCTGTGGACTGCCGCCTGGCCTTCTGCTTCATAGGGAGCACGTTGGGGCATACGTTGAGGTGATGCTCGATTACACTCCTCGGGATCCCTGCCAACTGGTCCGGCTCCCAAGCGAATACCTTCTTGTTTGCACGCAGGAACCCGACGAAGGCCTCTTCCTGATCGGGTTTGAGGTGGGCGCCTATGGTGAAAGTGGCGTTGGTGGACCCGTCCTCATCGACGGGTATCTTCTTGGTTTCTGCCTTGTCTTGGGTGAACAACTGCTTCTTCTTGGCGGGCGCACCTCCCTTGGGCTTAGGGGCCTCCAAGTCGGCGGGCTGTGCCGACGCTGTTGTCTTGAAGACGAGCTTCAGCACCCGCAGAGCATCCCCGGTGTCCCCGTGCATGGTGAGGATGCCGCTGCTCCCGGGCATCTTCATGAGGTTATACGCCGGGTGCGTAGCTGCCATGAACTGGGCCAGCGCTGGGTAGCCGAGGATGGCGTTGTAGGGGAGGCCGATGGGGGCGATTTTGAAGTCAACCAGCTCCGTGCAGAAGTTGTCGTAGGTGCCGAAGGTTACTGGGAGCCGGATCTGTCCCAAGGTGCTGGACGATCCGCCCCCAACGCCTGAGAAGGGCCGACTGGGTCGCAGCCGTTCCTGGGGTATGCAGAGGAGCTTGAAGGCCTCGACCGAGAGCATGCTGAGGCTCGCGCCGCCATCGATGAGGGTTCTGGTGACGGCCACCTAGCAGATGGTGGGGGTGCACAGCATGGGGAGTGCACCCGAGCAGGCCGAGTTGGAGGGGTGGTCCTCCGAGCTGAAGGTCAGGCCGGTCTTGGGTGCCGCCCGATCCAGGGGAGCCCCCTGCCGCATGGAAGCGGCGCTGACACAGCGGATGAACGGATTGACGTGGTGACTTGTGGGCGGCGCCTGCGAGCCGCCCAAGAGGGCCGTGACGGTCGTGGGTGTTGATGCAGCGCGATAGACATGGGAGAGGTTGCGGGGCTCCATGGGCGCGCGGAGCGCGCGGGTCGAAGAACCAGCTGGGGCGAGCGAGGGAGTTGCGGTGCGGCCGTCTTGCCGCACGGATGGATGCTAAGACGATGCTTGCTGTTCATCCCCCGCCGGGCCGGTGGCGGCGTTGACGGCAGGTGATGGGCAACGGCGTGGATGCCCGCCGACAGGGGCCGTCTGGGCGACGCGGAAAGCGAGTGCAGCCCGGCGCTCGGTGCGGGCCTGACAAGCGTCAGACATGGGCGTGATGGTCGGAGGAGAACGGGGTGGTGGAAGACGAGTCTCGGCGCACCCCTACCTGGTGCGCCAAATGTCGGATTTTGGGTTCCGGCAGACCCTTGAGGTTCGAATACTGGGGTGCGTGCGGAGATTTCGCCTCCTACCTAGCTGCACCCCCTGCCATGCTAGGATCAAAAACTAAGGAAAGAACAACACAAGAGACACAGGGTTTATACTGGTTCGGGCCACCGTTGTGGTGTAATACCCTACTCCAGTGTGTGGTGTGGTGGATTGCCTCTTGGGCTGATGATGATGAACAATACAAGGAAGAACAGCCTCGCGAGGGTCTGTTCTTGGCTAGGGCGATGAACTGCTCGGAGGAGTTCAGTCACCTTTCTCTCTCTCTCTCTCTTTGCTTCCTCCAACCGACCGAACCCCCTTCCTATGTGGGTGGCTGGTCCTATTTATAGAGGCCCTGGTCCTCTTCCCAAATATCGAGCGGGAAGGGAGCCAACAATGGCGGGCTAATTTGAAGGGGGACAACAAGTATCAGCTATCCTGACAAAAGTAGTCTTCGCCTGCGCAAAGCTCTGGTGATGACGGCGTCTTGGGCTCCACGATGATCTCCGTCTCGTAGTCCTCCTGGTCTTGGTCTCGTTGCACCGAAATGGCAACCTTTGCCTGATGCCTCGGTACTCCGCGGCTGCGCTTGCCCCCTTTGCACCAAAGAGGAAAGGAGGACGCTGCGCGGCTGGCACCCGCCTGGCGCCCTGAGTCGTCATGGCTTGCGTCACGGGCACCTCATGAGGTACCCCGCCTTGATCTCTCCGCCTCCTCGTGAGCCAGCCTGACGAGGCCGTGCCTGAGGAAGCTCCACATCGTCCGCCCCGCGAGGCTTGGCCCCTCGCGAGGGTCTTGGGTTTGTGTTGGTGAAGATGGGCCGCACTGGGCCCCCTTTTGAGCCATGCCGCAGGCCGCAGGTAGGCAAGTCTGGGGACCCCCGTTTCCAGAATGCCAACAGCGGCCAACAGGTCCGGACCAGTCAGACCCTCCGACTGCGTCAGCACTCGAAGTCGCGTGATGGCGCCGGCTCCCGCAGGCGTCAGCGACTTGGCCCGATACAACCAGTTGGGCAGTCGCCCAGCCGGCGGGCCGGCTTCGAAAGCCGGCAGGTTGACCCAGTCTCCCCTCGCGGAGGCGTTCTTGACATAGAAGTAGGATTTCTGCCACATCTTCACCGACCTGATCAGCGAGATGGAGGGGAAGGCATTGTCGGCCCCCGACCTTCGCACAATGATGAAAGCGCCGCATTGAGCTGGCACGCCTGCAGCCTGGGTGCCGAGCTTGGAGAAGAAGAACTCCCCGCAGAGCTCGAGGGTGGGGAGGACTCCGAGGAAGCCTTCGCACATGGCCACGAAGGTGGATAGCAGCACCACTGCGTTGGGGGTGAGGTGGTGCAGTTGGAGGCCATGGAACTCCAGAAAGGACCGGAAGAAACTGCTCGCCGGCAGCCCTAGCCCGTGCAGGCAGTGCAAGCGGAAGATGACCCGCTCGCCCTCCTGCGGTGCGGGGGAAATCTCGCCCTTCGGCGCAAGATGCACCTGCACACGATCCTCGCCGGAACCTGACGGGTCCGGCGGAGGAACTCAATATGGTCTTCATGAACTTCGGAGCCGTCCCAGGTGCCGGAGCGCACTGGGGGAGGCGCGGCGGCGGAGGAAGAACTCATCGGGAGCTGTCGCCGCAGCGTTCGCCGGAGCTTGGGCATGCGGTAGAGCGAAGAAGAGAAGAGGAAGGAGGAGAGCGAGGAGCAGCAAGGAGGAAGAGAACGAGGAGTAGTGGGAAGGAGGGGCGCGCGTGCCCCCCCTCTTCCCCCTACTTATAGCCTCGTGGGCTGTGAAGCCGAGGGGGCGGACGTGGGGATTTACTGCGCCCACAACCCCACGACCCCCATGATCCACGATAAAGTTACTGTGCACAGTAACTCCGTGGGAATCCCAACCGTCCACCAGGGCCGCAGCGGATCCGCTCGGGCGCCGAGGCGCGGTAGTGGCGGGCCCCGCCTATGGGCCTGTCCCGTCGCTCGCGTAGGCTGGCAGGACGGCCTAGCCATGTGCCCCCGCGTGGCAGGCCAAGAACGAGCGGCGGCCTGGAGGCTTAGCTAGCACGCCACTTAAATCCCGCCGCGACGTTCGAAATACTGAGCGACTCGGAATTGAGTGAGTCCAAGTTGAACAAGTCCGACTCCTTCTAGTCGGACCAACAGAAGTCAATCAAAGACCATGTGTTGAGCACCCGGAAAGAGAAACTGCTGAGGCTTCTTGGCCGATCGTCCACGGCGCCTAACCAGCTTCGGGGACTACTGTCGGAGTAATGGGCCACGGGTAGGCCAACCTGAGTCCCATGACCTTTCAAGACATCAGGGCAGGCTGCGCCCCTCACGACCCCAGGACAAAGAGCCGCCTCCTGAGGAGTCGATGGCAAGGCGGCCGACTGCCCGCTTATGGCCGCGTCCCAGGGACGACTTCCAGAGAAGCCGGCTTTGGGGAGTCGGCCTGCGACTCCAACAAACCCCATGACCTCATCAAAGGGGACGAGGCAGGGGCGTGGCTACAGCAAAGCCCACCCCCGCCCCTCACCAAGGGCAGGCATGGCCACAACACGCCGTACCCCGGAAGATCTCCGTGCGGCGTGGCACTGTTGCCATGCCGGCCCTGACATCAGCACCGCAGGGCCGAATCCTGCACCCACGACGGCTTGTCTGTACGTCCTGGAGGCAGCCAGGCCCACCAGTCAGTGAGACCTCGAGAGACGGTGGGAGAACCACCAGTCGGACCCGTCGGGAGTCGGCCCGGGGGAGTCGGCCGAGCTCTCCCCCGGGGCCCATGCGCCATTAATCAAGATGAGATGGGGAGTGGCAACAGTGATCGCCCGCCAGGCGGCGGGGCTGTTGCCACGGCCTCATGATCAAGCCCGCGTCATCAGAAGTACGGCTACAGTAACCAGCAGCCGGCAAGACCCGCCCGCGGTGGACGCGGCCTGTCGGCTCCATACCCGGCTAGTCGGTGGGGCCCGCCAGTCGGCGGGCCCCAACGGTCAGCAGAGAAGACGGAGGCCAGAGACACTAACGGCTGGGCCCGCGCCCAGCCGGATTACCATTGTACCCCTGGGGGTAGGCCTATATAAACCCCCCAAAGCACCCATGCAAAGGGTTGGAACCCATTAGCTCTAGACCAGATCATATAGAAGGGAGAGAGCTAGCCTTGCCCTCTCCTACCACCAGAAAACAGCTCAAGGAGCAACCGTGTAAGCACTTTGCCATAGTGATCATGCAGACATCCCGCAGAGCAGCAGTAGGGATATTATCTCCCGGGAGAGCCCCGAAGCTGGGTAAGATTCGCCGACATGCATGTCTTCGCCTCATCCCGTTTCCAGACACCGGCGACGTTCTAGTCGCCCCCACCATGATAAGCCATCCATTGGCATATGTCGCACCAAACCCCCGACAAAGCTCGACGATGTCAGGGTGCAGCGATACCTCGACGGCGGCAACGGCAACCTCTTTTCTCTATCTCCATGCCGTGCTCCAGTGCTTCAGCAGCCCCGGCGTCACTACTCCCTCCGATGGGGTGCTTCGGCGACATCCTCGTACACTGGCGGCTTTGAGGACTGAGAGCGGCGTCGAGGATGCAAGCGGAGAGAGAGGATTGTGTGTGTGGCAAGGATGGGGGTGCGGCCGCTCGGGCACACCATTAATATGGAGTAGTGGGAGTAGTGGGAGAGAGGCGGGCGGCGGTCAAACCACTGGCTCGCCTCCCGGTGAGCCTGCGCACCAGACTACTGGCATGCCTACCGTCGTTTCACACAACTACTCACACGCCTCCTGATGATGCTGCGCATCGAGCACGCCTCCGTCAATTCACACACCTGCACAAACGCCTGCCTGTTTGCCTGCGCGGCGGACTGCTCGCATGCGTCCCATCAATTCATGCCTGCTCGCACGGCACACGGGTCGCGTGGCGACACGTATATTGTTTTTCTATTTGGATGATTAATGTTGACGCTTTATTGCTTAACCGAAGCCTGCCACATATCCATTGTTGGTCTAACGCTCACGGTTCGAATAAATAATCCGTTTGGGATATTGGTTCCCAATTATTAATAATCTCCTGTTTGTAATTAAATAAAGATTACATCAAAACTGGTCTTAAATTTGACAAAAAAGTACAATGCCACTTTGTATTGGTGTCCATATGACAACACGATAAGTTTCATGAACTTCAAATTAGTTTTGGATGTACTAGAATTTAAAAATCAAGATTCCCAATGTTTGAAATTTCTTGCACGGGGAGTAAACATGCACCCAGTGAGACACATGTGTTTTTGCAATCCATTTAGGTGCACTGTCACGTGTGCATGTAGCTCAAATTTATTTTTTGCACATTATACCCGTAGAAAATCAATCAATGTACTAAAATGTCTTAATGATCTCTGTTTTGTTCGAAATTAATACGTCCCTCCTTTCGTAACATATGTTCATCACATGATAATTTAACATGCATCGTAGTTGCGGTGGATTCGTGGTGTGTGTGTGGGTGTGTGCATTTGGGGGTGGCGGGTCGGGTGGCTCGCAGTACACTACGAGTTGTGAGCCACCGTGTGGGTTGGCCGTTTTGTTAGGCAGGTGCCACATCAGAATCATGAATTTGTTATTTAAAACATTACACAACTATTTCATACATACATGTTTTGGCCACATGCAGTCGATGGTTGTCCTACACGACACTCGATACTCGCGTGTGACGCTTTCTGTGGACCCGCGAGGTCGTCGTCCATCACTTTGACGAACATCCGAGAGTGAATTTAATTTGACCAGCAAGGTAGAATCTTTTTTGTTTGTGTTATGGTGGGAGTATATATATAGTACGCGTACTATACATACACGTCTGTGAACAAGTACACCTCACTCAGTGTCAGAACTTTTCGGTTTCCGAGGCACGTGCCACATCAAAGTTGTGAAATTGGCTATTCAAACATCACACAACACCTTTTTGGGCCACATGCATGTAGGCGGTGATTATCTTAGCTAGGACACTCACGTGTGATGCTTCCATCTATGGGCCCACGAGGCCATAACCGATGCATGCATCACTTTGACCTACATTGGGAGAGGTTCATTAATTTCACCATCAAGGAGGATTCTTTTTGGGTTGTATTATGGTAGGAACATACAATATGCGTCGAAGAGGGGGAAGGGGACCATCATATGTAGTACGCTTCATGAACTTCGCTCTGTGTGGGGGCTTTATGGTTTTTGAGGCATGTGGCACATCAAAGTTGTGCATTTTGGGTATTTAACATATGTTTGGCCCACATGCAAAGTGATGGTGGTTGTCCTCTCGCACCCACTTAAGCGGTTATCAGCGATATCGATGCTTTCAATATGTGGGCCTGCTTGGCCCATCACTACTTTTTACCTGACAATGAGAGAGGTTAATTTGACTTAGGAGGGGATTATTATTTTTGTTTCTAATATGGTATATATATAGGTAATGCTCTGGGATGACATGATATATTTTGAGCAGACACACACATGCATGTGTACGCATGAATCCCTCCCATCGAGTCGAAGTGGCTAGTACAACGACACGTCATGAACCGATCTCGCTCTGTGTGGGGACTGTACGATTTTCGACGCACGCGCCACATCAATGTTGTGAAATGGTATTCAAACATGCATGCACGCATCACCTCCATACATATGCATGCAGTGGTTGTCTTCGAACGGTACACTCCCTCGCGTGGTTATCGGCGACAAGCCTATATATTCGTGAGCCCGCGTGTACATCCATGATCATCTTGACCGACAACAAGATAGGTTACCATGGCGGATTCTTCCTTTGGTCCATGTTATCGTAATATAGGTCATGCTGAGATTCAGACCTAACTAAGTTTGAGCGCATATACTATGCGTGCATGCATGCATAAATCCCCGTCGTCGGCTTGAAGTGTGGTGTGACATACATATGCATCGTCAACCTAACCCTCATTCAGTATGGGGATTACTAGTTCAGAAGCACGGTGCCACATCAAAGTTGTTCCATTGTGTATTAAAAAACACACCTCTCCATACATATGTTTGGGCCACACGCATGTAGTGGTTGTCTTCGAGAACTAGCTACTTGTGTGATTATTGGCGAGCTAGCCCATCTCCCAGGTCGCATGGACGACCATCACTTTGACCAACAAAAATAGAGAGGTTGTATGACCAAGGTGAATTATTCTTGGTCCATTTTATGATCCATCTTGGTGAGATGCCTCTCTGGCCCGCTGACTGAAAGTGAGTGTGTGTGTGTGGGGGGGGGGGCTACTACTTTGCACTTTGCTAGGTGAACCTCGGTTGGGGGGGCATGCATTCATAGCTTAGGATTCCCTTCGTGCCGACACGAGGGGGGCAAGCAATATTGTGCACTTTGCGAGAGAGGTGCCACATCGAAGTTGCGTTTGGTATTTGAACATCAAACCACCCTTTTCATACATAAATTTGGTCCACATGCAAGTGTGTTCATGTTCTGACCCTCTCCGGCGTCATTTTTCGCCAAATTTATGAACATTAGACAAGTCAGATGATGCAATAGACACGGTTCACTCAAACTAACTGTGTGCCACGCCGGTGCCCCTGTCACGCACATCCACACGGTACATTGGGCTCCACGAGGCTTCCCCTCTCAAAAGTATCTACCCACCTACAGTTATTATGTTTCGACCGTGTGTGATGTTTCTTGTTCCCAATCCCGCCCGCTGATAAACCAAAAGTATAGGGGATCATTTGTAGCCTTCTTCGATAAATAAGAGTGTCGAACCCAACGAGGAGCTAAAGGCCGAACAAATATTCCCTCAAGTTCTATCGACCACCGATACAACTCTACGCACACTTGACGTTTGCTTTACCGGAAACAAGTATGAAATAGTTTGTAGGAGTGATGCTATAACTACTTTGCAAGAACAAAACTAGAAGTACTTTGCAAGATAATAAAAGTTAGGTGTTTAGTAAAAGGGTTTGTGTCAACAAGAAAGTTATTTGTCCTGAGGAAATCGATAACAAGTACCGGTAATCCTTCTTGTAATTTTATATGAGGGAGATGCATGAGCTAACATACTTTCTCTACTTGGATCATATGCACTTATGATTGGAACTCTAGCAAGCATACGCAACTACTAAAGACCATTAAGGTCGTGAAACCCAACCATAGCATTAAGTATCAAGTCCTCTTTATTCCCATACACCATAACCCACCTACTCGGGTTTAAGTTTCTGTCACTCTCGCAACCCACCATAAGCCAACCATGAACATATTGCAACACCCTACAGCGGGGGCCCCTCATGTTTGCGCGAGAACGGAGGGCACCATAGGACAACACCATAAATAAAATATACAATCATACCAACCAAGATCACAATTAAACCATAGGACAAAACGGATCTACTGTCCCGATCGTTGCCTCTTTTCCGCTCTGGCGCCACCGGAAGCGAGGGGGAGAGAGCCCCTCCTTCTTCTTCTTCTTCCTTGGCCTCCCCCCTAGATGGAGGAGAGTTCCCCCTCTGGTCCTTGGTCTCCATGGTGGCAGAGGGGCGGGAGCCGCTCCGAGATTGGATCTTCCTCTCTGTTCACTTCTGTTTCGCGTTCTCCGGATCTGGTCGAAAACCGTTTCTCTATATTCCCGAAGATCCGTAACTCCGATTGCATTGAGATTTTAACATGATTTTTTCCGGATATAAGCTTCCTTGTAATCGAAGTAGAAGTCCAACCGACGTACGGGGTGGGCACAACCCACCACCACGCGCCTGGCTCACGGGTGGTGCGCTGGTGTCTTGTGCCCTGTGTGGGCCTCCGTTTGCGGTGATTCAAACTCCAAAAAATCACATATATTCCAAAATAATTCTCCTAAAATTTTATTGCATTTGGACTTCGTTTGATATGGATATTTTGCAATACAAAAAACATGCAAAAAAAAAGGAACTGGCACTGGGCACTAGATCAATAGTTAGTCTAATAAATCATATAAAAAGTTGCCAAAAGTATGTAAAAGTTGTATATTATTGGCATGAAACAATCAAAAATTATAGATACGATGGAGACGTATCACCTACATCCCTCAAAAATATCTGCCAGCCTCGAGGGTTTTTGAGGCATGCAGCATCATCAAAATTTTCAATAGCCTCGACATGTCACTCCCGCGTTCGACCCCCGTGTAGTAAAATTTTCAGTACCCGCGTCATTTCCTCAAACACACCCCCGCCCCCCTTCCACACACACACACACACCAAAACCTCCTCAGGTGCGCGCGCATGTGCACACACACACACACACACAAACACACACCCTCGCTTGAAACCCTATCAAGATCCCCGCGGC
>NC_041384.1:642486623-642489760 GCF_002162155.2 Triticum dicoccoides | reverse complement strand
GCCTCCATTGTCAACATCTGCTGGTTTGCCCATGTGGCTTACCCACCGATCTCCATACGCAGGCCACCCTGAATTTCTTAGATGACACCTACCAAACGCCCCCTTTCCCACAGATCCCCATCCCCATCCCCACCCCCCACTCCAGAGCGTCGCAGCCTAAGCCCGGGTACACTTCCCGTGGAGCTCGAGGAGCGACTGGCCCAAAAGAGGTGTATCACGATCTCTTTCTCGATGTCGCCGAGGAAGTTGACGACCATTACTGGCCGCAGGCATGCAATCTGTGCGCTAGAGTATGCGGGTATGTCTCGGACGCAGGCTACGACATCGAGGTCATCGATAGCGACGGCCTGAGGCGGGCTATGTCACAGGTAAAGTGACCCAGCCCCAACCCCTCGGGTTCAACCGCCGTCGATCTCATCCATGGCCCCGCCGCTGATCTCCTCTGGCTCGCTGTCAAGAATTTGTCATCCTACATCGCCATCGAGCCCCTTTTGTCATTTCTGAAGGACACGTTCTGCGACGCTGGCTTGGGATCCATAGTGTCCAAGTTAGACCTCACAGACGGTGACCACGAGGAGGGCACCCTCTCCGGCTCTTCCAAGGGGAAAGAGCCCATCTGCTCTTCCAAGGGGAAAGAGCCCTTCTGCGACATTAGGGAGGGCACCCTACAGCCGTGTTCTTCCAAGGGGAAGAAGCCCATCGGCGACAACATGGAGCGCATCCAGGGTCTGTGCTCTTCCCACGAGAACGAGCCCATCTGTGACAAGTGAGGAAACCCATGATTTGTTTTGTCGTGCCTCTTCATAGGGGGAAACCCATGATTTGTTTTGTCGAGTCCCTTTTGTAGTGTAGTGAGAAAATGTCCAGTTTTAATTGCTATATTTGGTTGTTTGCGGTATGCCTTGTTTATTTCAGTTGTTCACAATGTGACGCTCTATATGTGCAATTATTTAATGTGCAGTATATTTCATCAATCCAGTTTTAAACATACCGATAGGAATGCATATGTTTTCTTGCTGTTAAGCCTGTTATAGCGCATATGCCTCTTTTAAAGTTTTTTGATTGTTCGGTTGTTTGTAGTTAGCATATGTTCAGTTTCAAATGCTATCTTTGGTTCTTCGTAGTATGCCTTGTTTATTCCAGTTATTCACAATGTGTTGTTCTATATGTGCAAGTATGAACTGTGCAGTTCAATTTGATCAATATCAGTTTCAACAATACCACTATGAATGACTACATTTGGTTGCTGCATCTTGTAGTTAACACGCCTTTCCATTTTTATTTAACAATAACCAATGTACTTAGACCGGCACAATACCAGTTTGAATGACTATGTTTGCTTGTTGTTAAATGTTAGGCCTGTTGCAGCTAACACACCTTTCCACTTGTTTTGCTTTACTAGCGTGCTTAAACCTGCACACTGAAGCTATCTTTTGGAGATTATTTTGTCTGCCATGGATAATTTTGGTTGATGTTTAGCCTGTTGTGCTTAACATGCGTCTCGATGTACCTACACATGACAATTTTGGGAACAACTATTGTTTTCCATCGAGGTTAGTTTCATCCCATGGCTTATATATATTCACTGTTCAGGATATCGATAGCTGGTACCGTATAGGTCAGGGCTAATAAGGGACTAATCAGTGAATCAGACTTTTAACTGAATATATGTGTAACCCATTTATCATTAGGTTAACTAGGGCCATATGTAATATATCTGAGGCTACATAGCAACAAGCACTGTACTTAATGTCTAAATATGCAATCCTAGGCTACGGGAAAATTTCAGGTGATACCGAGACTTAGATGATATCGTGATACAGACTTCTTGACCGTTGGATCTCAAATACGACGGCATCTAAAGAGCTATTGTACCTGCGCGCGATTTTGAGACTCTTGGATGACTTTTTTGCAAAATGTTCAAGAGCTTCCCATGGCCATCGGATCTAAGATCCAACGGCTGTTAGGAGCCCGTATCATGGTATCACCTAAATCTTGGTATCACCTGATATCTTCCCCCTAGGCTACATAGCAACAAGGAAGAGTGTTACCTTAATGTTCTGATGATGTCTAGATATACGTAGAAGAGCAACAGCAGCAACACAACAACACAGCCCTGTTTGGATACTCAACTTAGCTAGAGGTTAGAGTTAGTTTCTAGCTCATGACTAACCCTGAACTAACTCCATTCAAAGATGTGTTTGGATGACAGGGTTAAATTGACAGTAAATGCACTAGGAGAACAAGCTCCAATTAGCACCTCTTGGGTTGGATAGTTTTTTTTGGGTGGGTTAGATGCAACTAGCTCAAACTAGCTGTAACACCCCGGATATAACTTTCCCTTTTTGTACTCCAACTCTTGCCGTTTCTGGCGTTAAGTTATATTTATTATCTCGGGTTCGGGTTTTTGTCTCCGTGTGTTGTTGTCATTGTCACGCATCTCATATCATGTCATCATGTGCATTGCATTTGCATATGTGTTCGTCTCATGCATTCGAGCATTTTCCCCGTTGTCAGTTTTGCATTCCGGCGCTTCGTGCTCCTCCGGTGGCCATTTCTAGCTTTCTTTCATGTGTGGGGATTAAACATTTCCGGATTGGACCGAGACTTGCCAAGCGGCCTTGGTTTACTACCGGTAGACCGCCTATCAAGTTTCGTACCATTTGGACTTCGTTTGATACTCCAACGGTTAACCGAGGGACCGAAAAGGCCTCGTGTGTGTTGCAGCCCAACACCCCTCCAATTTGGCCCAAAACCCACCAAACTCTGCTTCATCATCTAGAGCGTTCGATCACGATCGCGTGGCCGAAAACCGCACCTCATTTGGACTCTCCTAGCTCCCTCTATGCCTATATATACCTCCCCCATTCCAAATCTCGGATCCCCTCGTCAAACCCTAAAAAAAACCATCTCCGCCGCCGCCGGATGTGTCCGCACAAGCCGGACAACGTCCGGATCCGCCTCCGCCAACCGGGAGCCGCCACGTGGGCGCCCCGGACCACATCACTGCCACTTCTGCCGAGGCCCACTCGGGCCCGAGGCCGGCCGGCCCGTCGCCGATCCGGGCCAGAGGCCGCGCGCCTCGCCCACGCCTTCTTCCCCGCAGTCGCGCCGCCTCCCCGCCGCCTGTGCGCCGC